>NC_050531.1:19039244-19072828 GCF_002922805.2 Oryzias melastigma | reverse complement strand
GGGGGGGGGGGGGGGGGGGGGGTGAAGCCAGCCAGAAATGTGTGAAAGCAGCTGAATGGTACAGTCTGAAACAGAGATCTCGTGGGTATTGTTGAATTCTGGATGTTCGGCAGACGAGCGTAGGCAATGCCACCAAGTGCAAAGCGGTTCCCTGCATTCACCCGACTCCGCCGCATCACCACGCTACTCTCTTGATCCCTTAAAGCCATTTTAATGGCTTCAAATCTGCTGGTAATACATGTTTTGCTGGATTGTTTACTACTTTCTCTTCCACAGCGCTGAGCAGGAGACATGCAGTGTCCACATCTGATTAGCAGAAAGCCAGAGCTGCGAGTCCTTTGATCACCCTGCTCCATGCTGATAAACCATGCCACTGTCGTCTCCAGCACGCCCCAGACCCTGACAGACACTAATTACCATGAAGTCAGTTTGGCAGGCTCAGAAGCAGCATGGACTGGGCTCAGTGCTCTGCAGGTGAAGCCTACAGTAATGAGTAGCGTTGCAGATTAGCATGCTTCAGAACCGGTGTTTTATGTTGTTTTTTTTTGAGTCCTCTCATGTGACATGATCACTGTTCCGCCCCAAACCGCTGTTGGAAGCTTTCAGATGAAGAAAAAGTCGTGACGTCAAACTGCTATGCAGGAGCTGAACGGAGCTAAGCCTGGTTACACAATGGAAAATAAGTCTGTTGACATAATTACGCCGTCAGTGTCTTGCTGGTTGTGCATTTATGAACCACAAGGTCTTTTTCATTTCTTTGTGGGAGGAGGTGGAGGCGTGCATGAAACCTGAAGGACAAACGTTTGGCCTCATCGTTTGAAATGAATCAAAGCCAGACCCTCCTTTATGTAGACTCTGATGTGCTGGAAGATGGTGGAATGAAACATCTCCTCATCACTTCCCCACCCCACCCACCCAACCCATCCTGCCTTTGATTTCTCTGTTATGGAGCCTGACTCTAATAAGTTTTGGATTGAAGCAATTCTCTGGGAATGTCTTTGCAGCCCACATGCAGTATTGTGCGTGACGTCTCCAAACCAGAGCAAGCCTCGCAGTGGAACGGCTTCGGTGAGAGACACACATGAAAGGGACGACGTGTCAATATTTCTCACAAGACGAGCCTAAGATTCATCTTTAATTGCGCCGCTTGTGTGACGTCAGTGGAAAGGAAACTCATTAATGTGGAATCAGTGATCAACCCTTCAGGGTTTAATTTGCAAATTCATGATTAGGAGCGTCTTGATTGTCTTTAACATGAACAGTTGGCTAATTATGATTAGAGTACAAAGACTGATAGAGATTGGGATCAAGTGACCCACTGGTTTATATTGGTTGCCATCTTGGTTTGATAAAGACTCACTCCAGCGAAAATTGTGTTTTTGATGTCTTGTAGGACATATATAAAAGAAATTAAGCTTCCAGTTGCATATTTCTTTATTCAAATCCTTGCCAATCAGGAATAGACAAAAAAAATACTATCAGGAAAAGCTTGCAGGTGTGACAGAAGCTACAGTCGGTGGGCTAGAAGCTCCTTGCTTTGGTCCATTCTGATGCATCCACTTATTGCCGATTAGATCCATGAACTTCTTTGTTTTCCTCAACCGATCTGCTTTCTGGCTAAACAAACAAATGGATGATGGGAAATAAGGGCAGGCTTACTCAACGCTGACAGTCTCACCCACAACCCAGAAGCGAATTTCCATTGAAACCCTGTCGCTCTCCAGAATCTATGCCCTAGAAAACAACCGTTTTTTTTTTTTTTTTTTTTTGCTTAAAAACAGCATATTCATAAATTGATGACCACTGGGAACGCTTTTATAATAGATCAAAAGATGATTGGAGTCGAACTTTAAAACTCAAACTTTTCCAAAAAATGAAGAAGCATTCACAGCTGCTTGTCAATCAAAAACCCACCCCTGTTTAAATTCTTATCAGAAATAAAAAATGAAACGTGGTTGAGGTTAACAGATCTGCTTCTGTTGTGCAGAGTAGTCATTTCACATTGAATTGATCGGGACTTGATCTGCTTGTGTAAAAAGCCAAAGGTAACTTGGTGAACTCATCAAACTCCCGAGTACTTTGTCTGTAGCTCCATGACGCTCTTTAAATTAAATTTGACTTTTCTTTAAAAATGTTAAACACAAATCTGTATTTGCAATGCTAAAAAGGTTTTGTATTTTGTTTATAGACACATTATTGTCCCATCCTGTATGTGTGCATTAACCAGAAAGACTAAAGGTGAGATGGAGACCTCGTGGCTTCAGGTGATTCTCATTAGACCTTTATTTAAAACGGTTGTTTGGAAGGACAAAGTAAAGGGCTGTCAGCTGGAGTTTAGACAAAGCTTTGAATCTTCAATGCTAAACAACTGCGAGGTTAAAAAATAATTAACCTCACTTTACATATTAGCATGGACTATGTAGGTGATCTTGCGCATCTTGTGGGATGGACTGAAGAACCATCCAGAGTTCAGCATCTTCACCTGACAGTGGTTGAGATAGGCTCCAGCAACCCTTTACCCTAACAGGGATTAATGGGGTTTAAAAGATGAATGGATTGTGCAACTTGTGTTTAGGAACCCGTTTGTGCATGCATGTTCACAAATTCACACAAGATGTTGAATATTGTTTTTTCTTTTTTTCTTTTTTATTGTTATTATTATTATTATTATTGGTTCTTTTAACCATTCAGGGTTCCAGCCAGCAAGGCGGGCCCCAAATGGTTTAAAAGTTGCATTTGTCTGCAGTTCCTGTTGTGCCCCCACCTGCGTTTTCCCACATTGGCTTAAGTGGGAACTCAGTGTGTTGGCCGCCTGATGGACAGCGGAGCTTGCCAGCTCGTTACAATGGAGCTTGTTGACTCGTTACAGCAGAGCTTGCTAGCTCGCTACAATGAAGCTTGTTAGCTCTCTACAACGGCATTTGCTAGCTTGCTACAATGGAGCTTGCTAGCTTGTTACAGCGGAGCTTGCTTGCTCGCTATAACAGAGCTGGCTAGTTTGCTACAACAGAGCTTGCTAACTCCTTATAGACAAGATCGCTAGCTCACTACAGCGGAGCTTGCTAGGTTGCTACAGTGTAACTTGATGGCTCATTACAACGGAGCTTGCTAGCTCACCACAATGGAGATTGCTAGCTTGCTACAATGGACCTTGCTAACTCACTACAGCAGAGCTTGCTAGCTTGCAATAGCGGAGCTTGCTACCCTGTCCACCAGGTGGCTGACTAGCAAGACTAGCAAGACTATCTGACTTTACCCCAATAGCAGCTTAGTAAGTTCCAAGAACTCGGTGACCCTAAGACAAAGCAGACGGATGAATGTTAAATTTTAGAAAAAGGAGATATCATTCTGTTGTCATTTTTGGGGATTTATATTGTTGCTACTTCCAACAATCTTCTGTACTCATGTATTCTCCTGTACTGTATAATGATACAGCTCTGGTGTTAATTTGCACCCTGGCAAACTGTCCAGGGTGTACCCCACCTTTGCCCGACAGTACCTGGGGTAGGCTCCACCAACACTGTTTCCCCAAGGCAATAAGCAGGTATAGAAAATGGATGTATTTATCTGCGTTCATCATAATGACGCATTTTCTATTTTTATCATCAGACAGCTTAGTGAGTCTCAAAGAGTGTCTGAAATTATCCAGATCACACATTAAGCAGGGGTTCCTTATGGTAAATAGGACAGAGTGAATTACAAGGAAATCAAGTGGATGCTCATTACATCAGAAAAATATCCTCTTTTAAACATTAACTAAAAAAAAAACAAGCTTTTTTTAGGCTAAATCTAGTCTCAAATACTGCGGTAGGGTTTTTTTTTTCAACCAATACTTGTCATGTTCTTGTTGCTTTGCAGAGACTTCAACTACTTTTACAGACAGTAAGTCACACAACTGGAGTTTGCTTTGTAAAACCTTTTTTAAAAATATGTTAACAAGATTAAAAGTTGCATTTTTCATTGCTTTAGAGGATCATATTGTAATTGCACTAAGCTAAAGTGTGTCCTGAGGTCAGTTGGATTTTTTTTTTTATTATTTGATGGATAGCCGGAGCCAACATAACTCAGATAATGTGGCCACACTTCTTGTACCTGAGTTATTGTCCTTAGTAAAATAGGAGAGAGGATCTCAGAGGGTGAAATATGTCCCCAGCTCCCTCCGAGTGTTTAGATCTGAAGCGAAAAGGTGCGCCGGCCATTTTTCACCCCGGTCGGCCTGAAAAGAGTCTGATTGGAAACATTTGTGACACCCTTGCTTCTCCTCCATCTCCGCCATGACGCACTTCCTCAGGAAGAGAGACAGTCCCTCCGCTGGAGACACTGATGTCACATAGGCAAACAATCTGCGGACGGTTGCTGTTTGTTGACGGTGATGGCCTGTCATCCCGTAGAAAAGCCCTGTGCGTGCACAGTTCCAACAGATGCATCATGGGGACTTAACAGGAGCACATGCACTTAGGTCACTTACAAATCCAAGGAGACTGGAAAACAATGTTCTTCAGAGGTACGGCGCTTGTGGCTTATTTTAGGAAGAGGGCTTATCGTCTTCTAGGTTCTGGTGTTTTTGAGAGTTCCTTTGTTCACGCTGGATCCTACTAAATCCAGTTTTTTTAGCTTTTCAAAGAGGCTGCAGTCTTTTAACACAGCTACAGACACAGTTAAAAGAAATTAAAGCTTCTTGTAGTTTATTTTTAATGTACTTAGTCTTTTAAAAAGCAGAAAAAACAAGGTATCTTGTCTTTTCTATGCATGTATCTGTTCATCTGTCAGCCTATGTGTCCTGCATTCAGTTTGCTGGATCAGCGACTAAACAAGTGCCCAAATTTAACTCTTGCTGGGCACTTCTTCGAGAACCAACGTGTTTCCAGTTCAGATGAAAGATATGCTCCATTATGCCTGGAGTCCACCATTGGTTTCCTTTCAATTGGACATACTTTTCAAGCCTCACCAAATTGGCGCCTTGGTGGCAGCCTTATCAGCTGTCCAAACCACGTCAATTGGCTCCTTCCTACTTAATTTAGAGGGTTGAGGCTACACCCGTTCCAAGTTTCCAGGTATAGAAAGGTCAGGAAGTGCAATATTCAGAGAAAGTGTTACGACAAAAAACATTATAGTCTTCAGTATTCTCAGCTAGTGCGTTCAACAGTATTGTACTTGTACAAATGTTCTTACCATACAAATATGTTTATTTACAGTAGAAGCAGATGTGTTCCCTGAACGACTGAACGACATTCCTGCATTGACCAATCCCAGCGAGTTCTTGGCATAAGCAGCTTAAACTGTTCGGATGCAGCATGGATTAGAAAAATCTAACATTATAAGACAGCTAATAGAACTCCGAAAAAAATAGAGTTTTTTTTTTGTTGAAAACCTGCTGGTTTAAAGTAGACCACTTTTCATATTTTGTAAGAGATATATGAGCATCCTTTGTTGGATCTAAGATTATAACTTAGAAGTTTGGACACAGTGAGTTACTTTTCTTTCACAGAACTGAACAAGCTAATGTTCTTTTTCCTAAATGGACTTATTTTCTATTTGCGTGGACCAGTTAAACATAAACACATGATATTAGGGCTGGGTTGATAAAATTCATTAATTAATTTGAATCGATCTAATAGATTATCAATACTTAATCAATACTTAAAGACAGAGCTCGATCTAGCACATGAAGCTAAAGTTCACTAGCTTGATGCTAACGCTTGATGCTAACACTTAATGCTAATGCTCGTTCGACCTTCTTCTTCTGGAATAAGGTGTAATGCTGTAGCGCGATCACCACCTAGTGGCCAAACTGAAACGCCCTCCAGGAGAAGGAGAACAATGTTTACAATGTTAATGATCTGAACATTTTTGTTAAAACTTCACTCGTTGAGAAACACTGTATGGTATTAACAATCTCATTATTTTCCTAATAAATTTTACAGTATGCAAACTGTATCAGATTAATATAAATATATTCAAAACATATAGTATATTATTAATGTATGTCTAAATGTGTAAACTTAAAATTGAATTTAATGGAATCGAAAAGTCGGAGTCGAATCAATCCAAGCTCTGGTGAATTGAATCAAATTCTGGAAATTGTTATCGATACCAACCCCTACACAATATATAAAACAAAGCCGATGTAAAAATGTAGTTGGATGTGCACATTGTATAACATACGTAAATCTAAATATTGTGCTACTGTGCACTTGTGATGACCAGAATCCTGCAATAACGCTTGACTGGAAGAACATTCAATAAAATCACAAGTCTCAGATCGGTGTTTCCCAACACTGGCCCTCAGGGAACACTGTCCTGCATTTTTTATCAGTCCTACCCTGCTCAAACACACCTGCCTTTGATGACTGTCATCATCAGGTTTCTACAGAGCTTGATGATGAGCTGAATCAGGTGTGCAGAAGCGGGGCAACATGGTACACATGCAGGACAGTGTTCCCTAAGGATCAGGGTTGGGAAACACCGCATCTGGATCAGTATCTTTCTAAGAAGGAATGACCACTGAAAAGTCAAGTTGCCTACAACATTGTATGCCTAATTAGGAAGAAACAATATGGAGTATTGGAGGCTGGGATCCTGTATTGTTTACATCCAGCGGATTTGGACACCTTGCAGTCATTCCGTCTGTTTAGATGCATGGTTTTGTCAAGCTTCAACGACAGCTCAACTCGGCCGGTAAATCGGCCAGCTGTCCTTGTCCCGCCATTAAACCGAGGGAATTTATCGAAGGAGGTTTGCTACTGTGATAGGTGGAAGTTGGCCTCCTCTCAGGTTATCAGTATTGGATTTTCCTGACCGAGCCATTGCACATCAAAGCAATTAACTAAGAGTTTAAACGGCAGAAAATGAGTACCACGTTGAACAGTAAACGAAAACATGGTTCGAGCTCTGTAAACTGCAGTTTGGTTTTTTATTTATTTTTTTATGAGATGCGTGTTATCCCTGCAGGTGATCTCTGTTGTTGCTGGCTTCTTTCTTTTTGTTCCTGGCAGGAACTGCAAACACAGCTTTATTTTTTAAAGTTGCTCTGTGTTGGCATCAGTCCATGCCAGAAGCGGATAGTAGTTATTATAATGCTTATGCTCGTCTAGTGTGGTTTCAGTCGTACTTTTACAACATAAACATTCCCATCATCTTAGCCCCCAGTTTACCATAAAATTATATAGTGGAAAAATGTATAGAAGTCAAATGGGAGACCACCTGGATCATCCAGGAGAAGAATGCCAAGAACAGCAGAAATCCAGTTGAGTAAAGCATAACTTACTAATAATGTTAAAAAAGTTACGTTTTTAAAGTTTTAAAAATGTAGTTTTAGTATGTTCAATAAATGTTTATCCTGTTCGGCCCGCGACCCAGGGTGTCTTGGATTTTGGCCCCCTGTGTGATTGTGTTTGACAACGGTGTGCGGGTAGCGTCTTTATCAATAAACAGGCCCAACTATTTGAAAACTGATCACGAAGGAGAAATTAAAAATTGCAGTTTATGCAATAATATGACACCAGTCTTTCATTTATCTAAACAGAGCTGTGAACAAAAAAACCTAAAGCAAGATTTGCACCGCTTCAACATTTCACACCAAACCGTACATGCGATAGTATTGGGTAGCAACAGTCCAGTGTGAACATCACAAAGCGCATTCAAGAACCTGTGTTCAGCATGTTCTTAAACGCACGTCGTAGCATAAGTTTCACTCTTACTGATGAACTGGTATCTCCCAAATCTGGTCCTCAGCTACCCCTGTCCTGTATATTTTACTTTTAACATGTCAGCTGACACTTGATGACCAGTGACAGTTATTTGAATGAGCTGTCACACAAGGACAAAAGTAAAACATGGGGGTTCTCGAGAACTCATCGACTTCAACAACAATTTTCTGATTTTTTGTGTGGAAGTAATTTGACAAGTTGACAAACTCCAGCAGTTTTTAGACTCTTTGAAAATGTTGCAGGCGACAGCTAAATACTACCCGTTCTTTGACATACCCTATCTTTTTTGAATATTTACGCCAGTCAAAATCCAGGCCTCGAGGGCCGACCGTCTGCTGTGTTTCCAATTTTCTGCCTTATCTGCTGCTGATTATGTGGATCTAGTGTGTTTGGCAAATAAGGAGCGTCAATGACAAGAAAAACATTTAGGACATCGGGCCTTGAGGCCTGGATTCTGACACCACTAGTTTATACTATCAATGTGAATCAGCTGAATCTAAGAAGAGCTGCCTTTCTTATCGGTGTTGCATATTGATAGATATTGGCTTGCAGGTGTTTCATATCGGTGCAAAGCTGATATAAAAGCCACTTTTCTCCGTTTCAGAATCAGCTAGAATGATGTAAATTGGGTAAATGATTATGGTAGTGGAAACCATGCCAACACTGGAGCTAAAGCTGTGGTGTTAAAGGGTTAATGCATACTGATGTAGTTTTTGTTACCTGTCATTTCTTATGTTTTTGTGCCATATTTCAGAGCTCACTTGACTTCTAGAGCTCTTGATGAGGTGATCTGATAGTACTTCATAAATCTGTGACTCTTAATATGCGCTCCAAAGCTTTTCTTAGACGATTCTGCTTTAATTATTCATTCAACCTCTAACCTTCTGGGCCGTTTTATCCACCTATTCTGCAGCGTTTATTAACACACTGCAGCTTTGTCTTGCCCAGGGCCTTTTCCGAGCCGCTGCCCTGTACTGCTGCCTCCTCACCGTGCCCTCATCTCAGCTGGGCCATGAATAAGGGGCTGACACCAAACTGTCAACCTGCAAGCTGTTCTAGCCCCGCAGGAAGCCGCTGGTGTAGCCACCAGCAAGGGCGCAGGACTCCCCTCACGTCCACACGCCCAGGCGGTTATCTGTTTTAATAAACTGTGGCCTTGACACAAGTTCACTTGACCTAAAAAGAGCCGGTCTTACATCATTCTGCGAGGGCATTACGGTAATAGTGTGCATGCGCCGCTTCGACAGCCAACACATGCTTCTGTTTATTTTTAGCTTACGTTTAGCAGCACGTGTTTTCTGTAAACCATATTTTACACTTTCTCTTGAGTGAGGCATGTCGTTGAAAATATAGCACCCTTTTTGTTTTGTTTTTTTTGTCACATGTGGCCACAATGTTTAGTTTTCTTTTAAACAAGAAGGCATTGTAGACCAGCACAATGTTGTTGTGTTTTGGGGGATGAAAGCCGGCCATTGTTGCGGGCTGCCGCTCGAATCCCAGTTTTTGTTTGACACAAAATGGGTAATTCCATTGCGTAACCGCATTAACGCCGTTTAAGCAGAGCTGGTCGTGGGAAGGAAAGGGTGGGATGGGGGGCGAGGAGGAGGAGAGAGGCTGACTCACTTTACAGGAGGAAATCCTTACTTTTTAGTGATGATGGAGATAATCCTCATTTAGCAATGACACCGCGGGTAAAAGTCTCAGATTAAGGGTTTAGCCTGATTGGAGGAGCATATGGGTGTCGGGTTAATATGGTTAATATGAGTACACGATACGATAAGGAGTACGGACCTCAGGCTTTCTTAAATTGAGTTTGCCTGTTTGGAGGGAAAGGCCTCATCTGCTGGAAGGAAACGGTCGTGATACCAATCTGATTCTGATCTCGCTGTGTGCCTCTTTGAGGCTGCAGGCACAACTGGTGGCCGCTTTTAATTTAAAGTTCGGCAGGAAAAGTTTTCCTTACTCCTCAAAGATGAGTTCACATCTCGCCGGCGTTTACACCGGCATGAGGTGACTTATTAAACACTACCACCAACTTGTGGCTGAGCAGAAGTTCAATAGAAGTTCACGGTTTCACTGTTCTTATCAGTGTGCTGGAAGCAGGTCAAGCAAAGCAAAGCCTTCCTTTTTGCAAAAGCTGGTTCTGAAGTCAGAACCATCCTATCGTTTGGAGAAATTGCAGAAAAACCCCCAGATGGAAAGAGTTAAACTCAACTAAAGTCTTAACTGGGTAAGCACCAAGAGTCAATCCCCCAAAACTAACAGGTTTAAGGTTTTAAATAAAAAAAGATAATCGTATTAGAGAGCCAGACGCACAAAGAGAGCAGCATTTCACGCTCTTGGATCCTGTTAATCACCTAGCAGGCTGTCCTGGGGTTCAGGTACTAGAAGAAAGGTCTGAGGCGGCCGGCTCTCTTTCATGGATGTTTTTCCTCTGCTCTGTCCAGCTATCACAGCAAAACAAACCTTTTATATAAATATATGCAGCCTAGGCTGAGATGACCGCCTGTTTTCCAGAGTTGAAACAAGCAATTTGGCTCCTCCATTTAATAATCATAGTGCGATTGGCTTAAAACCATCAGTTCGATTCTGGCAGCGAGTCTGGTTGAATGGCGTTTCTTATAGAGCGCAGTCAGATTGTTGGCACTCTGCTCCTGACTGAATGAACTGCAGCAGCCTCTTTCCTGTTGACGGGGCAGCAAGCACGACTTCATCAGGAGAATTACATCTTGAGAGGATGCACAGAGGGAATGCTCAACTCAGTCCCGCATCCCAACACTTAGTCCTTTTTTACACCAGACAGCAATTTTCCTGATATATGTAGTAGGGGTGTGTCAAAATATCGATATTGCGATATATAGTCCTGCGATTGATTCTTGATAGGTTCTCACCAAGTATTGATCTTTTATTTTTGTTTAAAGAGGCTGTAAAACATATTTGTCATCCTTTGGTGAGACGTTCCATTGGAGGTAGATGTGGGCAAGTGATACTGCTGTTCATGTTTACGATTGTTTACACTGAATTTTACAAATAATTCCAATTCACTTGGTTTCAATGCTTATCAAAGATATAGTATTACTGATTTGCACAAAAGTGTCTATTATTTGTTGCACAAAATAAGACACACAAGTTGTTTATTATGATTGTGTTCAAGCTACAAAAATTAATAGGGATACATTTTCCTAAAAAATATGTTCTTCTGTATAATGTGATTTATTAGAGATGATTCTTACTAATTATTGCAGTATCGCAATATCATCGATATCGTGAGCCATGTATCGCGTATCGTATTGTCAGGTACCCAGTGACTCCCAGCCCTAATATAGTTTTTTTTCTTTAAATACTTTGTAATAAGAATCTTAGACTTTGCACAGATACATTAGAAGACAATCAGCAGTTACATTTCTTAAATGTGATGATCAAGTTTTGTAGTTGAAGTTCATCTTTGACTTTCAGATTGAAGCCTGGTTGAAAGCAAAATACCAAAATCTAACTCAATTCACTAAGTGGCCACTTGTCTGCTGTCCAACATCATAACAAAAATAAGCTTTCCTAAAGCTTTATAGAATGCATTCCTATCTCTTCCAGGTTAGTTTCCCCTTTTTTCTTTAGTTTGTGGAAAGGCTGTGGGATTTTTCCAAGATGCTACCACAACCCTATATGCCACAGAACAAACGTTCGTATTTTATGTCCCATGGGCCCATCTCATGTCCAATAGCTGATTTTGACTAATAACCTGAACAAAATTGTTTTTAAACGGTAAAAATATTAGAGTCCATTTAAAAGACCAACAGAACATGTTTTAATTGATCTTATCAGGCGTTCTCTGTCTGAGGTCTGTGTTTATACAGTAAAGACTTATAAGCCTGGTATGGCAGTTTATCAGTGAAACAAGACAGAAAACGTGCTCTGTACGTGGAGTTTATGTTTGCAGTGCTATTGTACAAATAGATAAAAAGAATGCCAAACTTTCTGGGGAGCAACAAAGTTAAAATGTCCTTTAAAATTTCGAAGTATATTTATGTCTGTTGTTTAAAGACCCACTCTAATCATCTTTTGCTCCATTCTCAAAGCGTTCCCAGTGGTCTTTAACAATGATTATGCCGTTTTTAGCTAAAATTATATAATATTATTAATATTATTAATATTATAATATAATATTAAATATTATTTTCTAGGACAAAGTTTCTGCAAAGCAGCAGTTTACATATCAGAGATTCACCTCTGAATTGTGGGCGGGACCGTTGGCACAAAGTAAGCCCGCCTCCACTTTCCGTCACTCATCTGTTTACAGGCTCTTTCACTAGCTTACAGCGCCTCACACCCCCGGCCTAACATTACAAATGGAACAAAAATGGTGAACAATATTGGAGCATTGCAGCCGTACAGTTTTGGGTCTAATTGTCTCTAAGAAGATGCATCAGAAAGGAGCAGAGCAGGGAAACTTTGGCCCGCCCAGTGTTTTTCTACATCACAACAATCTTTTTTCACATGGCATTTTTTTTTGTCTGCTCCTGATTTACAGCAATTTCACTAAAGAAATACTGAGAAATGTCATTTTAATCTTAATTTTCTTCTTATATGTCCTTCATCATTAAGAAAATATTACAAAAACATGTTAGAAACAACAAAAATCCAATTTTCATTGGAGTGGGTGTTTACGAAGATGTGCTCTCTTTTCATATCCTACCCCAGAAGTGTAGTATATGGCCCTTCAAACTGGAATAAATGATATTGATGACCCTCATTAACTTTAATGTGTTCTGTTATTTTTAATATCCAGTCATAGATTGCACACTATCAATATATTGACCTTTGTTTAGAGGCAGAATCGTATTCTGCATAATTCATGTGATGTTGGTGGATTTGTTGTTTTTCTAGTGTTCATGTGTGTTTTTCCACTGTCATTTTTACGATCATTCCAACACTGCATGAACATGGCATTTGTCTAAAATTTGCAGTTTTCCTTGAGGGACTTCAACCCATCGGTGCAACTGGCTCTAAAACAGGCACGTCCAAAGTCCGGCCCGTGGGCCAAATGTCCACCGGCCCCCAGGCTCAGTCATAAAATCAATAAAATATGGTCTTAAGCATTTTCTAAAAACTCAGAGTACGATTTCTTGGTTTTGATTGGTTAGTTTCTAAAAGGTCAACTGGAAATAGAAAAAAAAAAGGTTGATGGTGAGAGCCAACGCTTCCAGGACAAGTGAAGTTGGCTGTTTTTTTAGTGACACATGTGTCTGCCTAACATGCCAAGAGACTGTGGCTGTTTTCAAGGAGTTCAATATCAAGAGGAACTACCCGACAAGACATGCTATCTATGACAAGCCAACTGGGATTTAGTAAAATATCACCCAAATGATGCAAAATGTCATTTGGGCGATGCATAAAAAACACAAATTGATGAGAATTTTAGTTGTTAAGATGTAAATTTGTTCTTTGTGAAGAAATGAAAAGTATGTCATTGCAATAAAACGTTCATCAAATAGTTCAAAGAATGCTAGGTCAAATGATTGGCCCTCAAACATTTTCACCTCACCAAATCTGGCCCTCTGCAAAAAGTTTGGACACCCCTAGTCTAACACTGTATATATATATATATATATATATATCGTGTTTTCATCGAGATTGTATGTTATTTCTTTCCTCTATGAGGTCAATCACAGAAACATGTTGTGCATCTGCTGCTGGTCCAGCCCTTCTGTCAAATTTTAGAACCCTTTGAGTCAAAAGTTTGCCCCACCCTGTCCTGCACAGAATTTGTGAGATGTATCATTCTGATTATCCAACTATTCATTTATTTATTTTTAGATGCATCTGAATCCCATTTGCTAGAGCCAACCCAGCTTTTGATAAAGCCAGGGTACATCCTGAACAGTTTGCTAGCCTGTATACTCAGATTCTCACCTAGGCACTCTAGAGTCACTTATTAACTTATGAAGCATCTTTTCAGACTACTGGAGGTAACCGGAGTGCCTGGAGAAAACCCACATATGCATGCAAACTCCATACAGTAAGATCACAGCTGGGATTTGAACCAGGGCCTTCTCACTGCTAGTCATTTTCTGGATGTTTTTCACATAACTTTGAAAATCAGTTTTATTTGTGTGTGCGAGCGTTTAACCATCAGCTGAGCGCTGAAAATGCAGTCACGCAGACGACTCCTTGCTGGGACTGAGTGAGTTAGAGGGCAGTCCGCTGTCCACAGTGACATTCAATGTTTTCACTGCAGCAGAGAAACTTATCAGTAATAGGGATGATGCTGTTGTGGGTTTGTTTTTTTCTTAATCCCTCTAAATCCTGGAACATGGATCGACTTATTGCCAGTCCATGTGGAATGGAAAATTGATATTTCTTATATTGCTCTATTTTATTCTGGGATTAAAATAGTGGTCTTTCCCTCATCTTTATGCCGCCCATCTCTCTGTTTCTTCCCAGTGATGGCCGTGGCCATGGCGCGGTGCGGGTGATCCTGGCAGAGACCCCGTGAAAACGACCTTCCTCTCACCCTCTCATGAAAGACGCCAGAGAGGGGCGAAAACCAAGCCCACGCTGACGTAAACACATGCTACCATGTACAGCGTGGAGGACCTCCTCATCTCTCATGGATACAAGCTTCCCAAGCACAGCGCTTCCTCCACCCCGACGCCGGTCCCCACGTCCTCGTCCCGCCAGCCTCCACCCTCCTCCCCGCCGTCCTACAGCAAACACCATGAAGCTCTGGAGAGCAGGCACGGCTCCAGAACAGCCAACGGCTATGAGCGAGGGCCCGCGGGAGCTTTTGGGAACAGCGGCGGAACAAGGCACCCTCAAGCGTACGGCGGCAGCTCGCCCAACAACAACAACAACGAACCGAGGGAGAGGAGCCAGACAAAACAGGAGGGCGAGAGCCGGGGCCACGCCGACAGCCACTCTTTAGGGGAGTCGCTGACCTTAGACAGTGGGTAAGATGTTAACGGGATTCCCCCTTCCTAAAATGAGCTTCCACTGCACTGCTCGTGTGCCTTTCACTGGCAGATAACATCAGGTTTTGTGTTGCTCCGTGTTTCCTGGAATGAAATAATTCATCCAATTGCTCCGCTTGGCCGAGTTTGCATCATGTCACAACTGGAACCACACTGCTGTTCACTCCCTCTTGCCTTGCTTCTTGTGCATCTGTTTTCTTCCCCTCTCATGTCTCATTTATTCTCCTCCTCCCAATCCATTCTTAAGAAAAGGGAGGAAGGGTAATATATGCTTGTCTTTTAATCTCCCACATAGGATCCAAGAGTTGTAATCAATACAGATTTGGACAAACCTGTCTCACGTACAGTTTTTTTCAGGAAATCCCTTAAACCCACCCTAACCAGCTCTGACTGCTACTTACATAATGCATATCACATCAATAAAATAGGAGCCATATAGGGAATATTTAAATATGTATATGGGGAAAAGGCTATTTTTAGTCCAGTTTGGAGTTATGCAATTGAAACACTCCTGGGTAAGTGTGATACTGCCACAAAACTCTGCATGGCTTTCAGCCTGTCTGCATTTCTCTCATATCTGGCCTGTTTAGTTTGCCTGTTTGCTCCACTACGGGGGTGGGGGTAGTGTGCTGTAACTGAGACAAAGTCAATACAGATGCTCCCTTGTCTACACCATTAGGCGGGCATATCAAATTTTTCCCTAAACAGAAAGTTGGCACGGTGCTATTTGGTGTGTCTAAGCTGCTTTCGACAGCAACAGAGGATCGCACGTTAATCAAGTCACCTTGACAAAGCCTGTGGCTGTGAGCGAGTGTTTGTTGTTCTTGTAGTTGTCATCTACAGGACGAGTGATTGGCATTGTGGTGTCTTTGGTCTGTTAAGTGATCGTTCCGTAGGGAAGACGGTGGATAGCGTAGACATATGTTCAGCGATTAAAGTCTGTTGTTTGCTTATCCCTCCCTGTTTTTCCCCTCAATTGTCCAAACTCACTGGCTGGCAGCCTTCATTTAGATAAGGCCTTTTTCTTGGCATTCCCACTAGACAGTGCTACTTAGACATAATTAGACTAATGATGGTAACTCATCTTACATGAAATGCATTCAGATTTAGCAGAATGTTGTGGTCAGGCATCCTATACCCTCTCCCAACAAGCATTCGCTCTCAGTAACGATCATTGATGGAAATGCTCAGTGGCCGGAGCCTCTGGATGCAGCAGCCATGTGCTTGCCTCTTGTTTACCATGTCAGTCTGTCTCTGTGCAAAGAGTATAAAATGATTACTCTGCATGTAGGGGCTCGCTGCAGCTCATTGTATTCCATCAGGTCTGCCTTCAGACATCAACTCTGGAGATGGAAATGCAGCTCTTTTACCCTGATTATCTGAAGAATATAATATTTGAAAGATCAAAAGTGACATCCCTTGATCTGCTTAAGAAGGAAGGAATCGCTGAACCAATACCCTCGTTCAATCATAGATACTAAAAAATACCCATTACTGAATTGCTTCTTGTAGTCTTCTGTCTCCATCTAGTGGATGAGGATTTCTTTTGTAATCAATTGGGTCATGTCAACCCCAATTCCCTAAATGGAGAACTTTCTGAAAGACTAAGCATAAGTTGGATATTTTATCTATTAAATTCCATCAGCACTAAAAGTGTTGTTTTGCATTATACTGTTTGTTGGGTTTTTTTCTTTGAAGCGTGTCTTTTTCCAGAGTGTACAATCAACCAAGCTGCAATGCACTCTAATGGGTTCCTACCTCAAAAATTTCTAGGATAAGAACTGTCTGTTAAGGAAAGGGAATTACCTAAGACACGAAAAATACATTATTTGCAGGTTAAAAAAAAGGCAGTGCAAAAATGTGCTACAGAAACCATGAGGGATTTTAGAATGGCCAATGCCCGACATGCATTTTAGTGCAAGCATTTTCACGCTTGTGTTATTTTGTTTCCTCAAAGGTTTTCTGATGGCAGCAAAGCCCCTCAGGCATTGTCCAAGGATGTGTCCTACTGGAGGAGGAGAGGCCAGGACTTCACTGTGCTGCTGGACTATGCCGACTTAACGGAGTCCTACGGAGGGGGCCAGGGAGATTGCAATCGGCCAGACGGTCCTCAAAAGGCAAGAGGTCAAGAGCTCTCCACAGAAGACCGTCAGAGGTTAGCTCAGGAACGGCAGCGCTGGGCAGCCCAGGCCCAGGCTCAGGCTCAGGCCCAGGCCCAAGCCCAGGCTCAGGCCCGCTCTAGAGAGAGGGAAGCCGCCCTTCATCAGTGGAGAATGGCAAGTGAGAGGAAGTGCCAGAGCCTGGGGACGGAGGACTGGAACCCAGCTGTAATCTTTGGCCGCCAGCTGTCTCAGAGTGAGGGTGAGCGTTGGGCACAGGACCAGCAGCGGCTCCATGCCAGAACACCAGATGGCATGGTAGTCCACCCCAGGACCAAAGTAAAATCCCAGTCCCTGCCCAGGATGGTCCAGCCCGAGAGCCTGCAATACATTGACGTGGTTTCGTCAGGTCAAGAACTGTACAAGCGGGTGAATGGGCACCCATTTGCACACCACCAGCTGTACAGAGCACCACGCTGGGCAGAGAACGGTAGGCCTGCCAGTGCCAACCAACTCTCTATAACACCAAAGCCCCGCTTCACCCGACCGCCCAGACCTCCGTCCTATGAGATGCACCAGCAGATCAGGGGAAGCTGTGAGGTGCTGTCAGGCAGAGAGTCAGTCATTCCCCAGGCCAGGGACAGAACCCCCATTCCCATGTCACGACCGACTGACCCCCATTTGGACTATTATGCACAGGATTCTGGCCCACCAGGATACATTCCTCCTCCGTCATACAAAAGAGTTCCAATAATGGGAGGGGGGCTCCGGGGATATGGCGAAATAGGTGTGGACTACAGGTAAATAACTTTTTTTGTTTGCTTTTTAAAATCTCATTAGACTTTGAAATTTAAGAAAATTTATTGTTTTTATTTAATCTTTTTTACAATAATATTTTGTCAAACTGGCAAATTTATTGAAAATTGTATATCGTCGAAACTTTTTCAGTATATGCTGCTGTTTGGTAATATTTGCTGAAAAAACAGTTGCTCAAATATCATAAATATCCATTCAAAGGAGTTAAACTGTATGGTTTTGATGTTAAACACACAAATAACAAAAAAATACGATTTTATTCATGCACGATGTGGTTGTTTATGTCTCTTCTTGTGGTTTTGACCTGAAGGTACAGAGGAAACATGTATCAGCAGATACACGTGGCTCCAGATGGATCTCATTGGTTTATCAGACACCCAGCCAGTTCTTGGCCTCATCCACCACGAGAGAGAAGTATGTCCAGCCAGAAGCAGCTTTGCCCCATCTACTCCACCCAAGAGCATCCAACTGGAAGTGTTCAATATATTCCATTTGATGATCCCCGTATTCGTCACATATCTTCAGCCCTAGGTGGTAATTCCTTGACAGATGCTGATAAGATCCGCCACATTCGTAAAGAGCTTCCCAGTGTCACTGTGTCGGAGTCTGCAACCAATGACAGTGCCTTTTTGCCCCCGCCACTGGGGCCTTTCATCACTGCCAAACCGGCAGGTGAAGCTAACCAGATTTCTCCTAGCGACTTTGACAATGACAATAAGAGGTGGCGAAGCGATTTGCACAAACAGACTGTTGATAACTTCCCAGCACCAGACCAAAACTCAAACAACAGACATCTCAGAAACCAACTTCCTACTCCATCACCTTCTTCAGCTTTCCAGGTCCCATTGCCAAGAACTTCTCCCCGCCAGGGATCCAGATCAGACCAGATCTTTGCAGAAACTATCACACAGGTGAAAAAAATTGCTCCAGATTCAGGACAGGAGAACTACAGGAACACAAAGAGAAGAGTGAGTGAGACCATATTCTGCCTGGTATCTGTTCCTCTTCACACACCAACCAACATCAGCAAAGATCTAGTGGCTGATCAGAACAACAATGAGGCAATACCAAACTTGACCTTGACCAAAACTGACACTTTTGCTGTAGGCCTCAAAGAGAGTCTAAATATTCGCAGCAAGTCTGTGAACGAGATGCCTATCAAATCCTGCTATTCTCATTTTCACACCAGCAGCACATCCTCAATGAGGAACTACAAGAGAGCTCCTTTAAGAAAAGAGATCATTGATGCATGGGCACTCCAAGCAAATGAAGATTTATGCTATGCTAGGTCCTGGCCTGGAAACCAGTACCGTAATCAGGAAACTCAGACTGGTTCACCTTTGACAGTGGTAAAAAGCCCAGAACCTCAGAGCCCTCCATGTGGACAGGAGCCTGCTCTGTCTGCCTCAAATGCAACTACTGACCTTGATGTCAGCTCCGAAAGCAGCCCCTCCTATGGCTATCCCATGGCAGGCCAAAAACATCTTAATCCATCCAGCAACAGCGCCTTCTCTCGTCTCAGCCCAGCACAAATGCCAACGCAACAGGACTCACCACAGCAACCATCCTCTCCTTCCAAAGCACGCGTTCAGCCAGATCACCAGCCGTCCTCCCCTAAGAAGATCAATTCTCCAGACAGTGCAGAGCATGTGGTCTTTGGTCAGTTTCTCTTGAAGCCAGTGAACCGACGACCCTGTGATGCCATTGGTGAGTTAGAGACCATAAATAAAGAAATGGAAGAAACAATCAGCAAGAGACCCATCGTTGGTCTGAGTACAGGTGATCTTGATGGGTTTCATAAAAAGCTAGCTTGTCTAAAATCAGCAGCCCATTTCACTTGCCCAGAACCAGGTCGGGAAGCAATCAGTCTTCCACCACTGCATACAGACAAGCCCAATAATATAAAAAAGAGATCAAAGTCATTTGCCTCCACTGCTGATCTTGAATCCTTGGACACAAGCAGTAGCAGTACTTTCTCCAGGGCACAAGCCAACCACATACCCCCAACAAATAAGCTTTCCATGTTGGTCAATCCAGACCCCAGAGAGAATTCTCTCCTGTCTCCTGTTCTCCCAAACAATGAGTTGAATCAGCCTTGCCGGCAGGACATCCCAGTTCCTCAAGAATCCCTTCTGAGAGATGTGGGGCTAACGGTCTACACGGAAAGCCCTGGTCGGCCAATGCAGCGCTCACGTTCAGCCCCATCTCCATTTGATCATGAGGGTCCAACTGAGTTATTGTCAATGTCAGGACTTGTTAAAAGCAGTTTAAGTTTGGATCACAACTCAAATGAACAGCCCAGGAATAGGTTATACAGAGAGGGAAAAGCTACTTCAGACAAGATAGTAGTTTGTCTGAATGGAAGTATCTCCAGGGGTGGGAATGAAAGTAGCAAACTACTCCTGACAGAAAGTCTATCACAAAGGAGGACAAAAGAGGTTTCTTTTGCCTTTGAGAATGAGGTTGATGAAAGATATGCCCTCTCTGAACCCCTTACCTACAAGAATGACTCAACAATAACAGATAAGCACTTAGAAAGCTTACTAATTCAGGAGAAAGCCAAAATGTTACCTGTGGAGGACCTAAGCAAGCTTTACGAGGTCAAATGTCCAAAAGGTATCCCTGAAAATGAGTCTATAGAGGAAAGGGCTGCACGGATCTTGGGTATTTCTGTTTGTGTTGGGACTTTAGGTGTGGGGGACAAAAATATTGACGATAACCAGGTTGATTTGGACACCAGTTCTGGAGAGAAACAGCCAAGTCCAAATGGAGAAACACAGAATGTGATTGGAGAGTATGAGGAAGTCAAAGAGGAGCTCTTGTTAATCCAAGCTCCAAATTCTGAGGAGGTCAAGGAGACAGGGCCAGGTGTGGATCAAGAAGAACACAGGGACAATAGAGAGAAGCACAGCAGGGACCATAGAGACCATCAGGACACAGAGACAGGGGCAGGAGCAGAAAACCCTGAATTCCCACCAAGCAAGCTTCTGCTGTCTCTACCTGTGACCGCTGATGAGAAGCCAGCAGTCAGTGCATCCAATGGGGATAAGAAAGGGAAAAGTGGAGCAGGCAAAGTCATTGAATCCCTCCAAGATAAGCTGAACAGTTGTGCAGCTTCGTCTGGTACACCTCTGGCTCTATCGAGCACAGAAAGAATGGCCCGTTTTAAGGAGCTGGACTCTGTGTCTCGAATAAGACGCCTCAGTCTTAAAGGCCCAGAGTCTGTAATAGAAGCTATTTCTAAAGAAAAAAATGACAGTATGGAAGAATGTGATGCTAGGAAAGAAGCTAAAATGAACGTTGAGCAACAGCTAGCAAAGCAGGAGAAGGATGAAGAGGATAAAGGAAATCAAGAGCAGGAACTTCGGGATGAAAATGAGAACGGACCAGTCCGTTTGGGGGATCCTGATCAAAATAAAAAAGAAAATATCAGGGAGACAACAGAAAAGAGAAGAAGTGAGGAGGAAATTGCCTTTGAAATTGCACTTGAAGCAAACAGGGAGCAAAGTAATGATTCACATTTTGAATTAAAAATGGAGGAAGCAGAGTTGGAGTTAAAAATTGTGGAAAAAGACACAGAAAAGCCTTTGGAGGTCACAAAAGAGGAGAGGAATACCGCGGTGGCTAGCAGAGCAGAGACCGCTCAAAACACAGAGGCAAGACCAATGCCCAAACCAAAGCGGCGCACCAAGCTCCAGAAACCACCCCTGCTTCCCAAACCTCGCAGTGTCCCCAAGAGAGAAATAACGCTGCCAACAAGCCTCAGCTCTGGGACCTGCGGTCACTCAAATGCAGAGGAAGAGGAGGAGGAGGAGAAGCTCTCTGTCTCAGGTGGGTGCAAAGCAGCCAGAATATTAGCTGTTTCATATGTTTATTAAACCTTCAGTGCGAAAAATCATGTAAAAGTGACAAATAATTGTTAGCCCTTGTAGCTTTCCTTAGACCTATCTTTATTAAGTGTTGTTTCTTGAGTTGGCAGTAGTGTATTGGTTAGCACTCTCGTCTCACAGCGAAAAGACACTGATTTGAATCCTGCTGGGGTCTTTCCTGTGTAGGGTTTGTGCATGGATGGATTCTCTCTGGAAACTCCGGTTACCCCCCTTAGCTCAAAAACATGCTTAATAGTTTAATTGGTATCTCTAAATTGCCCCTTGGTGTGAATGTGATTGTGTGACCCTGCGACAGACCGGTGACCTGGTACCCCATTTTCACCTAATAGTAGCTGCATTGGCTCCGGCAACCCCATAAGAGAGAGAGAGAGAGAGAGAGCATAGTATATATATATATATATATATATATATATATATATATATATATATATATATATATATTAGGTAAATATATCCTATATCCTGTAACCAGACTGGACACATGTTAAGAAACTGTGGATATGTTTTTACGTAACTTCACGTTAATTTTTTGACATTAACTGTCTTGTCAGTCATTCTAAAAGTCTGAATCTGAACTGGAAGACAAAGGCAGTTCAGAATGCTTTATAGAGTCTTCAAGGAGAAAAATATGATTTTTGTTTCTGATAACAACAAAACATACAGATAGGACTTTAAGGATATCTTCAAAAGATGAGCAAAAACTTATTTTCATCTCTAACTCTATAGCCATTCATGTTCGATACATGGATTTTGGATTAGCTTGTTTTCTCATTGTTATAATCTTTTCTTAAAACCCATTATACATAAAACTTGGTCCATTTTTTCTTGCCCTGGAATTCATCAATATTCCACTAAGGGCAGAATTTTTCTGCTCATTTCAAATAGCTGAATACTTTAAATCTCAAGAACACTTTTGGCGGGAAAAGGTTTAGCTAATTTTCAAAGCTTTTTGGTGAAAATAATTTATTTGTTCCTATTTATTTTTCACACTAATACTTTCTGTATTAAAATAATGAAAAATTTGTTGATAATGAATTCTTTATAAAAACAGATAGACCATGTTTAAAATGTGTGGATCAAATTTGAGACAGTGGGTAAATGAGGCGCTTTTATCCTGAACACTCATATCCATATCTTAAACTGACATTGTTGTGATTAAAAATTGGTCAAAATGATCATCCAACATACCATAAATGATACTATACATGTCACATAAAAAATGATATTGCAATTTTTGTTTTCATCAAAGGGTATGGAAACATTGTATTTCTAAAAAATGTGTCTAATACTGTATGTGATGTAGTGGACTTTCGCATGTTAATACTGATGAATAACTTTTAGGGGAATGTTCTTTAAGAAATTAAACTTACGCCTCTTCTGTTTGTCTCTTCAGACTCGTACGACCCCAGTCGAGTGGAGAGGGTGTAACTCCTGACTGCTGCCTTCACCACTGTGGAAATCTGTCTTCTGTCAAGTTAGCTACCTATTTTTTTTTTTTTTTTTAATCCACCACAAAGACCTTCATCTCACCTCATGACGCGATTGGAACGCCTCTGCATCCACGTATGAACTTCTCACAGAAGTGACTGTCCTGGTGCTGCAGGAGCTTCTTCCTGTCTCTGAACCAGTTATTTTAGTTCCACAAGCATTTTGGACTTCCTCCTTTTAAGGCGTTACTTTTGGGAAAACGAGATACAAAAAAAAGGCATGTCATTTTTCCACCTGCACATGGGCTCGTGGGCGAGCGTTTGTGTGGAAACATGAATGTAAAAGTGCTTCTGCTCCACCAACAAACAAGAGAAATGTACCAGAAGAAGCCACAAGAGAGAAGTATTGCATTACAATCAGTATTAACCAAATGTAAATATGATAGACTAATGACATTTTGTTAAATCTATAAAAATGGTATCAGACTGAAATGTATATTTTCTTATATATGTTTAAAACCTTTGGTTTTCAGAAGTGTAACCTTTGGGTGTGTGATCAATAATGAAGCCCCGCCCCCCGCTCTTTATTCTTATACTCGTGTGATAGAGAATGTACTCCGAGAGTTTGGATTGCAAAGAAAACACTGTGGTCCTTGAATAGTTTCAATCCAGAGCAATATAGCCGTCGCAGACGAGCGTCTGTGACCCGGTTTTAGTGGAGCTAACCTTTCATTTGAAACGTTTTGGTACACGTGTCGTATTTTTGCACTGCTGAGATTACTGGCTCTGTGTTGTTAGCAAAACACCTGAATATAATTGTGTCCGAATTCCGTCACTACTTAGCTCTACATGTGGCGTTCACCATTTTTTTCGGAGTGTAATTTCCAAAGTCGGGTGCCCTAGAAATTTTCCAGAAGTCTGCAAAAAACTACAGAGCATCAATGGTTACTAGATTAATGACCATAATGCGCTGCATTTAAATGATTTTTAATGAAATTTTTTTTTTTTTTAAAAACATTCAAGTTTTCATCATAAATTAACACATTCTCACTTCCAAGTCATCATATATTGACGTTAGGTTAATGACCACTCCGGGTCACTTTTTGATGTTTCCCCAAGCCGTCAGTTTTGGACATGCTGGCTGTTCCCATTAAACCACGGGTCCCCAACCTCTGGGCCGTAAACCAGAATCAGTCCAGTACCACAATGCTTAGCCAAACCCAGTACCCTAACCTGACCAGGTACAGTATGGAACTTTAACTGGTACCAGACGCTGTACGGTGCACAAACCAAATGTGAACCAGAACCGGGTTAAGGTTAGGGTAGCGGTACTGGATGAGTCCCAAGGACTAGTGCACATCCGGATGCGTTACCGAACCCAAACCGGTACCAGACGCAGGACGAGGCGCAAACCTGACAAGAACCATTACCAGTACTGGGTTAGGGTGGCAGTACTGGATGCATCCCAAGTGTCCCAGTGCACGTGCGAATGTGGTACCAAACTGGTACCAGACACAGCACATGCCGCAAACCTAACGCGAAGCAGTACCGGTTTAAGGTTAGGGTACCGGTACTGGGTTAGGGTATCAGAACCAGGACTGTGTTAAGGTTAGGGTACAGGTACTGGATGTGTCCCACAGACTAGTGCGCATCCGCTACTGCATCTGATACTCCGTCCTGAGGGTTGCAGACCCTTGATTTTACAAACAGCCAGCACATGAAAAACCGACGAGTTGGGGACACCCAAAACGCCAAAAAGTAACAATATGTGACGACTTGAGGATGAGAATGAGTTGCATAAATAGTCTTCATAAAATGCTCGTATTTATTTGGTTTTTACTTCGTGACGTCACATTTGCAGTTTTTTAAAAGAAGTAGTGAAATCTAGGACACTACATAGTCCCGCATTAAACAGTTTTTCAGAAGCTAGCGAGTAGTGAGGGAATTCGGACATAGCGTGTCTTCACGTTGGGAGATCCTCCCTAAGGAAATGTCTTCAGTGAATCCCCACGCTGTCTGACCTTTTCCGTCCTTCACTTTATGTCTCAGAAGTGCTTCTGGTAGGAAGCGGTGTAGATGTAGCCGTCCCGAGCTGTCGTAGGGTCTCCATTTCAACTGGACTTCCGTTTCACTGAAATGAAACTCATTCTTTGTGTAGGCAATAATATTAACACGAATAAGCTTAATATGCTTAGTAATGTCGCTGTACAGAACTTGGAGATCTCGTCTGAACACGTTTGATAAAGGTGACAAACGGGGTAGCAATAGAGAAGAAATTGACCAACGAACCAAACCAAACTTTTATTCTATGCATTGGACATCAACTTTCACTGGGTGTTAACAGAAAATGAAAAACCATATCAGTGTTTGATCTGTCAACTGTGTGGTGAAGCTGCAGAGTTTAGTGTCCCGTCTCCAGCCCTGTACCTCTGTGCTCCAGGTAATGTGTTATCTGGTCATTCTTGTTGGTCTTTTTTGTAGATCTATTGGTGCACATCTTGCTTTGATATTTTCTATTTTCATACAGAGGTATGTACAGCTTTTTTTCTAAACGCAGCATCTTTTTTTTTGGTTTTGTCTTCTCGCCTTTTCTGTGCATGTAATGCGTAAGAAGAAGTCACGGAGAAAGTGTATTTGCATATACTTGCATTTGGTACTATATATGTATAGTCTATCCAATAAACAACAGTTATATTTCATACAATGTATATTTTATTTTCAGAAGTTAAGCTGCATATTTAAAAAAATAAAAAGGACAAAGTATTTTTTAGAAATATTGTGAAAAAGGGAGGTGTTTTCTGAAGGCGCAGTGTTTGTCTTTATTTGCTGTGATCCTTCCGAATGATCCCAAATAGAGACAAGGATGTGCTGTTGTTCAGTGCTGCAGACAGTTCATAAATAAAATCCTTTGCATGAAGCTGCCTCTGATGTTCTGTGCATTAATATTGTAAGTTATGCAGAGAAGCCCGGTGCACATCTGAGAGCTGTTTCTCAATTATTCATTCGGTCACTGTACGTTGCACTTAAGGGGCCTGGAAAGCTGCTAAAGGGACACAGAGTCGTGGAGGGAAACTGATTGAGGTAAGCTCGCCAGGTTAGGTTTAGAATCATTTTATAAAAATGTATGCAACATAAGGGAGTTTATATCAAATTTTAGTTTCATCTATGTTCATTTGTGAAAATTGACAAACTTTTATCTGTGATAGAACGAAAAATAAGAAATTCTTTGACCAATTTTACCTAAAATCAAAACTAAAATCCACTTGACAGGAAAATGTGCCCATTTAAATTATGATAACATTAGATTGTAGCTCCGCCCATATTCCCGTGCTCCATCTTTATCTTCATCAAAACTTTCAGTTTTATTAACTCGTTGTTTACAGAATGTAAGGATTATTTTAAACTAATTTGGGATTCATCCAAATTTTTAGCTGCTAATATCAGAGCTCTTCTGATTGTTTCTGCACTTTCTGGGTTTTTTGAGCATTTTTGACCTTTTAGTTGTTATATTGGCATAATTCTAGCTTTTTTGAATATTTTGGCATTTACTAACAAAAAAAACCAAGTTTTTTAAACATATTTTGAAGTCTGGCTAATATTTCAGATGCATTGTAGCAGCTTAAGGTAATTTAGGCTCTATTTCAGTTTTTTAGGCTATTTTGGAGTTTAGCTAATATTTCATCTAAGCATGTTCATGTTAGGATTCAGTTTTTCCTGCAAGAAGAGACATTTCTAAACTGCTTTGAAAATGTCAACGTCAACTTTGTTAATAAAGCTTTAAGACTCAAAATGGTAAAACATGGAGCCAGTTAAGACATAAATAAAACAAGTTCAATATGAAGACTTTAAATAAGAGTTCTGATTGAACATTAACTTGGTGTTTGGAGTTTCCAGCTCATCAGCCCAACACTTTAGGCAGGAATCACGGCTCTTCTCCCACTCTCCAAGACATCCTTAACAACCAATCAGACTTATGCAGCAGGTCCAGAACAAATGACTTTTCCCAAGAATCTACAATTTAAAAAAAGAAGATTAAACTTAAATAATGAATATATTCCACATAAATCTCTGAAATCTGTCCTAGTCTTGTTTTAATACCAGAAACTAATGAAGGACAGAAGCTGCACAATTCATTGAAAGTTTAATAAACTATTAAACACTGATAAAGAAGAATGTACCAGGAATATTGGTATCATCTGGTTATGATGCATAAACGATAAGAAATGAAGAAAAGACCCAAAGAGGTTTAGAGTTCGGCTGTGGCTCCAGAACTTCTGACACGTCAGAACTACAGTATAAAGAGGAAATCTGCACGGAATTTACCTCAAACCTCTAAAGATTCCCTCAAGGTTTTATTGTTCACTCCTCTCATGGTTCTAAAACTAATTTCCATCAAAACGTGTGAAACAAAAGCAGAATTAAAAGGTAAAAACTCAAACATCCATCCATCCATCCATCCATCCATCCATCCATCCATCCATCCATCTTCTTAACCGCTTCGTCCCTTTCGGGGTCGCGGGGTGCCGGAGCCTATCCCGGCTACTGATGGGCGAAGGCGGGGTACACCCTGGACAGGTCACCAGTCTGTCGCAGGGCCTCAATCTCACACCCATCCACTCTCACATTCACACCTAGGGGCAATTTAGAGTCACCAATGAACCTATGAAGCATGTTTTTGGACGGTGGGAGGAAGCCGGAGTCCCCGGTGAAAACCCACGCATGCACGGGGAGAACATGCAAACTCCACACAGAAAGGTCCCAGCCGGGAGTCGAACCGGGGCCTTCTCGCTGTTAGGCAAGAGCGCCAACCACTGCGCCACCGTGCAGCCCAAAACTCAAACATATTTGATTATTTTGTTTTTATAGTCAATTTCATGTATAAGTCATCCGTTGGTTCTTCATCTTTTAGTTGAAGATGAACTATTAGTTGTTAAAATAATGCCTGAATGGAATGAAGGTCCATGGTGACTCTTGCCTTTACCGCACAGCAGCTAGGATAGGCTCCAGCAACCCCATGACCCTGAAAGGGATTGAACAGGTTTGGAAGATTGATAGGATGACCTGGATCTTTCATTGTTACTGAAGTGATGTGTTGATGAAGGTTGTCTTTAATCCAGGAGAAGTTGTCTTGAAACTGAGTCATGGTATTTGGTATCTGGACATAAAATCTTCTCTCTTTGAAACATTTCACCACTCATTCAAGTCTCTACATCCGTCTAGAGTACATGTGACAAGTCGAGGCCCGGGGGCCGGATCCGGCCCTCCGGGTAATTCTATCCGGCCCTCCAGATCATTTTATTTTATTTTTATTAATGGCCCGACGTTATCTTGCGCTTCATTTCTAACTTGTATAATTTTGACAAAATAATTTTTTATGGAGAGTCAAATATTGAAAGTTATTTAAGGTTTAAATTGATTTATTCTGGAATAATATTCATGCCTTTTTATTATTCAGAATCATGTTAAAAAGTTAAGGTTTTAAAGTTTTGAAAATTGATATTTGGCATTAACTAAGATTTTTTTAGGCTGTTTTGGAGTTTAGCTAATATTTCAGCAACATGCGCGCTGTTTTGGCTAATTTAGGGGTTTTTTTCAGTTTTTTAGGCTGTGTTGACGTTTAACTATTTTTTCAGCTGCATGCCCAGCTGTTTTGGCTAACCTTATTTTTTTTTTCTCTAGTTTTCAGTTTTTTAGGCTGTTTTGGAATTAGGCTAATATGAACACCCTAACTGCTTTGGATTTTTTTTCCTTTTTCCAGGATATTTTAAAGTCTAGCTATTTTTTCAGCTACATGCTCACTGTTTTGGAAAACCTAAGCCTTTTTTCGCATTTTTTTAGACTAATTTGGCATTTAGCTTATATTTTAGCTGGCTATCAGCTTCAGAGTTTTCAGCTAACAACTTCAGTGATTTCCGCTATCAATTTCAGCATCATCAGCAGCCAAATTCAGCTTCCAGCATTCACACTAGCATGATCACAGGTAATGCTATATATCTAGTTTCTTAATGTACTTAGTTTTTTTCACATTTTATTTTGATGTCCAGAAATTACTTTGTTTTATCTTTGGAATAATTTTTTGTTTTCAGGAATTTTGTTGGGATATTTTAAAATATTTTTTTCCCCGTTTTTAATCTTTGTTAGGTTTTTTGGGGAGATTTGTAGTGATTTTGACTTCAGGGCCACCATACTGCTTTTAACACAGTCTTCTACACCTTTCCCTTCAATCTTTTTGCCTGTTTCAGTCTGATTGCACCTCCTCAACTCCCCAAAGTTATGTATTGTTGATTCTAAGTCCTCCATCTATTCCCTGTTCCCTCACTATTCCCCTACTTATTTACACAAACATACTTTGTCTTAATTCCTCTCCTTTTCAGAGGAAACCTCCACCTCTCTAGATGCATCCACCAGATCTCACTACAGATCAGTGTCATCTAAATCTTGTCCTATCAGTCAGTATGTTCACTGTCAAGTCCACATGTTAAACATGTATAACTGAATAAAAAAACTAAACCATTACAGACTTATCACTGACTTGTCATTAAAGCTTTCATTCTTTTGTATGGTCCATGTCTTGCTAAGTGAATGTGAATAATGGAGACAGACGAATGCTCTTCTCCTCCTCGTGGCTGAATCCCAGCAGGAGCATCACCAATCTGAATCACAGCTTTGAACTTACTCTGACATGTGTAGGTGGAGCTTTGATTTGAACTGTGTATTGACATCAAAGACTCGCTGCCTACACGTTCCTTACAAAGTCCTTAAAGTGGAAGTACTGTACTAGATTATGGGCTGCCTTCACTTCATTGTTATGCAGGGCTTTGTGGAATAATTGATTTGCTCGGGTGCGTTTTGTTGTTCAGGAAACATCCAATAGCTAATTTTTTGTCTTTGTGTGTCCTTTTTTTGCAAATCAAACTGTTCCTCAGACTGATCTTTATGTGTCACTTCAAAAGTTCCAGATTTGGGTCATTACAGTTACATTAACATATTATTTAGTTTGGCTTAATGCTTGAATTATGTTGTACAAAATAAACTGATATTAGTGTAGTTTCACATCTGCGTAATTTAGTGCACATGGCTTCATCACATTGACTGAGCTTCTGTTTTTATTTGAGTCAAAGAAATGAAATTTGCGCCTCCAAGCTATGGGTCATTCCATAGAGAAATGTCTCCCTCTACTGGACAAAGTTGAGAATGCACCATCTCGTTCAAAGAATCCATCGGAGGAAAACAATTCAAGCTAAATGTCTGGACGGTCCAGGAGAAATCGGTTTCTGTAGAATCTGTAACACGAAATACTAAATTTTCCGTTTTGTTTTTTTAATATAACAATTTATGGTATTTTATTTTGTGACTTGGTTGGTTATTTAGCATATTATCCGGTCTTACGATACTAGCCGACATTTTAAAAAAGCGTCCCCTGATGATGTCTTAGTAAAAGATGTGCTCTACAAGCGCAGAATTATAATAAAAGGAGAGATTTACAAATGATTACGAGAGGACAAAATGCGATGCGTTGGCCGGGAATCGAACCCGGGTCAACTGCTTGGAAGGCAGCTATGCTAACCACTATACCACCAACGCACGACGACTTCAAGCGGAAAGTAGAGTATAATCTAGTACTAATCTAGTCTCTTTTTCACAGTGATTCTAGATGTTGGTGTGATTTCTATATTTCACGGGGTTGAAACGCCCAAACTCTAATCTAACCTGAGAGCAACAATGGTGTGTCACAATCCCTAAACAGGTTAAAAAAGAAAGAATGTAATAATGCTCTCAGTTTATGCTTAAAAACAACAAAATGTCGAATACTAGGCAGAGTTACCTCACCAATTTATTTTGCTTATCGTCAATAATCTAATTTATACCAAATTATGTCTCAGACTTATTTCTTGTGGGTTTTTTCCTGTCTTATAAATTTATCTTAAAAACCCCAATCAATGAAAAATTGTGTTTTTAGTGATTTTAAATGTTCCTGATTATTTTTTTAAATGATGAGGGCATTTATAAAGAGAATCAAGATTAGAAATAGCATTTCTGAGTATTTAATTGTAAATCAAGAAGAAATGAGAAAAAGTAATTTAAAAAAGCACAATCAACATTGGTAGATTTAGGTTGAGCTTCATTTTCCTCGTCAGAGCTGGTATCTGGATCAAAGCTTTTTAAGATATCACAAAAAATCTATTTAACCCTTTATTACATTGTTATAAACATGTTTGATCAGGTAAATGTATTTTGTTCATCTGTTAATGTTTTGAAGCAATTCTTTTCATATAATTTACTAAATGTTTAATTTTCAGCCATTTACTAAATTTTGCCTCTTAAAAAATTGGATTTGTTTATATAGCTACATCGCCTTATAGATCATCCAACCTTCACTTTTGGTCACTTTTACTAGAATGTTTTAGATTGTACACATTTACATTTACAAACAGACTTCTATCCATCCATAAAAGATAATATTAGATTAATCCATGTATGTACATGCTTGAGACTTTATTTTAGTTTTCAGCTAACATTGATCTAGCTTGATCTTTTAAAATGGCAGAAATTGGCTATTTAATCTACAAAGGAAACCAGTATTTAATAATGTTGGTATTAAAAAGTCTGTACCAGAGGGAGAGAAGGAAATCAACCCGCTGTTACTGGGTTATTGCTAGATGTATGGCGTTATGAATATAGTGATGTCCACACACATCGGTGGGTTTCACAACGGCAAAAAGAGAACATTTAAGTCCAGTTGCTGTGACTGAACTTTAAGGCATCATTGAGAACCTTCATTGACACCAATAAAGAGAATCTGTACGTTTTATAAGAAAGATATCGGAAGTGCAGAATAATTTTGTGCTTTCACAAAACATATTTGTCCTTGTGGAAACAAAGCATAGAACTGCTTCAGTAAAAAGGACATTTTAAATGTATGTTGAATAACCAAAATGAAGAACACCAGCATTTTAAGCTCACATTTTAAAAGCAGGAACAAATTTTAATTTTTTTTTTTTTTTTTTATTGACCCTTTTCATGTAACGTCACACAAAACGGCGAGTGTGCAGAGTGACTTCCGGTTATGTATTATGTCTATGGTTTATAGCAGCAAAGCTTACAGTTGAACGCTGTTTTACGTAAATAATAAAAGGTAACCTAATCAATTGTAATAGAAATATGTACAATATTTGTTTTAGAAATGTCCTACCTAGTTCTATTCGTTTTTCCTTTTATTTTGTTCAAAAATCAAAGTAGAAATGTCAGTATTCCTCCTGCAGAATGCTTCACAGCTGCTTTACCAAAATGATATGGATGATTTTAATCGAGTCGTGGATTATTTCTCTCTGAAAACCCGGTCATAGTTAGACAAGGGTTACAGGAACTTCATTGAATGCTGCTGGTTTGATTATGAAGGTAATTAAGATTTTATTCTTCTAATTTATGCTAATGCTAACGCTAGCTCAGACAATTTTAGTCTTACAATAAAGAAAAACTAATTACTGTTGTTATTTTCTGACGTAGATTTTCTTTGCTCATAACCGTGTCTGATCCCTGTGAGAAAATAAAGGTAAACAAAGATAAAAATGATTTGAAACCATAAAAAAAATTTTCCTATTAAAAGCATTCCTATTTTTACAATTACGCCAAAAAACAACAAATACCTCTTATTACAATGACTAAATTTCGCCTTGGGTGCAGTTAAAGCACAAGTGTGCATCTTAGCTGCAGCTATTACATGTGGCCAACATGAATTTGCTTCAGTTTTTGTGCTCAATCGCACTTAAAACACATGTGAATAACATCAAGCAAAATTGAATCCGATTAATATCGGCTTGATTGAAAGGTCGATATTTTCAATAGAACCTCAAATATTGAAGGATTATTCAAATTAGTATTTAGATTTGTGAACGATCTGAGACAGAAAATAAAAATACAGTTTGTCAGGACATTCATAAAATAAATATTATACATTTTTCTGCTGAAATTGGTAAGGATACCTTTTATTATTTATGTAAAATTGTGTTAAACACTGTTCAGCTGTCAGCTTTGCTGTTCTAAACTCAAACACCGGAAGGAACCATCCGCATTTTCGCCCCTGTCGCCATTTTGTCTGACGTCACCGTGAAAACTATCGGATTAACAGCTCTCATAAAAAAACTGTTTACCTGGTTGTACGTGAAAATAAACCCCAGTATGTTTGAGTCAAGGTGTATTCTTCCTGCTTTGAAAGCTTGTTAAAATCTGTTTTTGGTGAGTCTATTGGGCTGTTTGTGGATGGTTTTATTTGTTTTTTATTATAGTTTATTAAAATATGGACATCTTTGATTGTTGCTCATTCAATGTCCAAACTGTTAATAAAGTAATATTGTGTTGTCTATAATATATTTTTGGGCAAATGTTTGAGGTTATTTTCTTAAGTAAAACAATTATTTCGTTTTTAATCAAATTTTACCAATTAAAAAAAATAATTAAAAATGCATACATTTGAGACCTGTTAAATCAAAAAAATATAAGTTTAAAAAATCACTCCCATCTAACACACTTTGGACAAGAAATTCAAAAAGTATTTATCATAAAACAGTTGAACAGACACATGCAAGTAAACAGGAAATTGCTCCATCATGAAACCAGCTTCAAGTGGTAATTTGTAGAAATACACATTTTAATTTCAGATTGGCTTAACAGAAACACA
>NC_050531.1:19036021-19038837 GCF_002922805.2 Oryzias melastigma | reverse complement strand
ACTCAAATATTCTACCTTCCTAATAAACACTTTAATTGTGACCTGTGTTTGCTCTGTTTTGGGTTGTCCTCCTCATTCCCTAACATAGTTCATCATAGTTCTCTGTTTCTTTTGGTTTGTAGACTGTTTTGTATTCACTTCTTCACTTTTTATTTAATTTCAAGAAATTTTTATTTTAACTATTTTACATTGAATTAAAAACATCACCCCAATTCTGTTTTTGTGTTTGTCAAGTAATTAAAAAAGGGAAACTTACAAAAAAAAAATCATTAAACAATTAAAATGTGCAACATCCACCATATTTAAGAAAGTATCGATATTGGTATCGATATCGGCGACATTGACGATATTAGATTGATACCCAAATGCTCAGCTCTCAAAGAAATAGAGAACAGACGTTTTAAACATAGAAAAGTTAAGGGATAAACCAAAAATTTCCACCTAAAGTTATCTATAGTAAACTTGACGAAAGCTCAAGTAATGACACACATGCATGGATTTTTACCAGGACTTTTAAGGCCGTGTTAAAAAAGCTGTTAGTGCTCTCGGTCGCAGAGCCTCATAAATTCACCAACATTTTGACAGCTGTTGAAACAACAAACCAACCGGGACAGAGGAACAGCTGCACTTATGTTCACTTTGGAAGCACAAGTTTCACTTTCCTCATTGTTTTTAACACAACTTTAAAAAACTCAGATCATCTTTTGATCTATTGTGAAAGTGTTCTCATCGTAATAAATGTAATGCATGACATTCTATGACACTTTTATTTCATTTTATTCTTATTTATTTATTGTTGTTGTGATTTTTTTATTTAATTGTGTATTTTGGCAGGGACAACAGCCCCCCCATGCCTATATCCGGCCTTGCTCGGAGCCTGCAGCGATGAGTCGGTGCCTCCGCCGTGTTTTAATTCTGATGTCAGGATCTTTCAGGGAAGTGAAATGAAAACACAGTCGACTGAAACAACAGAGATGTTAAGCTCTGACCGCAGAAATGCTGCTTGTTTTCACATGAAGCAATGCTGGCACTGCTGTGGTCTGACTGTACACTCGAGGGGAACGGAGGAGCCTGAAGCCGGACTTGAACGCCTCCCCACATTGGGAAAGTCAGTGAAACGGCGCATAAACAATCAAATGAAAGAAAACAAACTGATTCCATTTTATTTGTCACACGGAGCTGATCCGAAACCTCCACAAAGGCTCCGTTTCCAGCCCTGTTTGCTGTCACTGGCAGTATTTGAGTTGCATTCTTTTACCATCTAGCAGATGTTGCACTGACAAACCAATAATGCAAAAAAAAGCCAACAAACACAAAAATGTATGCCGTTCTGGCTTCACAAATACTAGTCCCCAAAGGTTCTGAGGGTGGTCCGATGGTCTTCCCTGAAGAAGTTCTGCTAAATCGTTGGTGACATTTGGTCAAATCTAAGTTGACCCGGTAGATTTAGCGTAAACGTCTCCCTCTGCTCCATGCAAAGATTCCAGGAGTTGTTTTATTGGTGCTTCAGGTCTGAGTGGAGCTTCGGTTATTGGAATCACAGACGTTCCTCGTCAAACCTCCCTGTATTCCATCTGCGTCGCATTACCCATCAGCCAGCGCTCTTTGATGTTGGTGCTCCTACTGTTTGAGCTTTTCTGCTTTTTAATATTGGGGCAGACATTAACACCCCCCCACACACTGACACAGATGAAAGTCCCCAAAGAGATGGATATCAGCTGTCAAAAGTGTTAACGCAAAACAGCACCGCGCACGCCGCTGGCTACTGTGGAGAACTCCGACAGGACGCTCAAAATGAGTCAAGGGTAGAAGCTCTGCATAGATCCTGACTCCAGAAAGGGTTGGTGGTGGAGGAGGTGATAAAAGTATATCAATCGTATGAGGTTGAGATCATATTTGTTGTTCCTTTTGGGGTTTATAACCTCCTGACATCATACAAGGATACCCCAGTTTTTCCTGTTATAAATAGTCAAACATATTCCTGAATTTATCATTACAGCCTATCAAGCTATAAAGCAAGCTATGCAACAAGCTATAAAGTTGCAGTACTCAATGTTGTTCTCTTTAAGTAAAATGTAATTTACAATTTACTTTTGTGATTTTATCATTTTTATGTCTTAATTAAAGAAAATAGTGAAATGTTGTTTGGTACTATCTTGGGATACACTGTAAAACGTGAATTGTTGGATCAATTAATAGAAGTTCTGTAATTTGTTACATCATATCATAATAACACTTTGAGTTAACCATCAACTCCTAATTTTAACTAGATGAAAACTAATCATTTTAAATGTAACAAATTGCAGAACTTGTGTTGATCGATCTAACGTTTCATTTTTTACAGTGTAAATCGGGATATGTATCGTATCATCATTGTGTTGCCAGACTCTTGCCGATACAGTACACACTCCTAATATGTACAGGAAAGGTAGAAGCCATAGAGCTAGGAAAACAATTCAAATTTGGCCTCAGACCTTTTACAAAGACTTTATCTTTAATGTGGGGAACTAAATAAGATTTCTTGTGATTTTTCTCAGACTAGTTCAGATGTTGCAGTTTGATGCTCAAAGGACAAGTTCTTCAAAATGAATCACTTCCTTTTTGAAAACAGTGACTGAAACCAATTCAGTTTACTATGTAACCACTAGGTGGGCGATTATACAGCAAGTCAGTCTGCATGGTCCATGTACTTTTTTAGCCTTTTGAGTCTCTTTGAAAAAAAATAAAGCATATTTTTTTCTTTTCTTCTTCTATTTTCAGCTAAAAGGGAATTTGATTCATTTGATTTTCCATTTTAAAACAGCACTTTAAAATCA
>NC_050531.1:18997881-19035988 GCF_002922805.2 Oryzias melastigma | reverse complement strand
AGTTCATTGTGTGGAAAGTTTTTGTTTGTTGGCATAATGACCAACCTGAAGCCTCATAGTGCAGTCATTTGTTCTCATGGTGTTTGGATGGATCATTGCAATGGGTTCTGAACAACACTCAGCCATGATTTTACAGATGATTAAATCCTTTATTTATGTGATGATTACTGTTTGTAAGATGCACCAATTTAATGAAACAAATACTTTTGTTGTAAACCACTAAATACATTGATTTTTCTCAATTTGTAGATATAACATTTCATTTTATTTAAATCATAAAGAAAGAAAAAAATTCTGAAATGTCTTTTTTTAATCAAAAATTGAAAAACAATTGTTCTTTAAAGCCTGTTAAAAATTGTACTTTTTTATTATATTTTTTTATTTTTTATTTTTCAAGGAACCTTGAAATTTAAAAAAAAGTACTAAAATGTTTGTCTTTCTTTAACATTTGAGGTATAAATTATTCGTTAACAATGATGAATGTTAATTTGATCGCCATCAGCTCAATTAATGCTTTAAGGTGAGTGGCACATTCATTTGACCTACATTATTGTAGGGCTAGGAGTTAAAGAACAATTTAGATCATATTCTGATCTATTTTAAAGCATTGCTGAGGTCTGGAAAAAACCCGCCCCCACTTCCTGTCACCCATCTGTTTATACGTTCTCCTGCTAGCTTACAGCCCCTCACACTCCCAACCTTATATTAGCCGCGCAAAAAAAAAGAGCTATCCAGTCCTACAGTTCTGATCCAGATTTCAGCTCAGACGTGGGAAAACAAAGACGTTCATGGATCTATTTATCTACAAGTAATTTGTATGACACAAATAGAATCTCTTTTGAACAGCATGCAAAATCTTAATTTTCTCATTGAAAAAATGAAAGAATGGGTCTTTAAAACAAACAATAGCCAGGATGAGGATAAGGAAAGCATATCAATCCCATCATGGTGTCTTATTTTGAAAATCCTACAAAATGTGTTAACAGACGTTTTGTTAATACAGCAACACTTGCAAACATTTAACTATTTCTGATTTTTTTTTTCTTTTTTTAGGGTGTTTGCTGCTTCACATCTTAACAACATAACACTTCAGTTGTACCGGGGATCGAACCTTAAGTGTGGGTGTGGAGTCTATTGCAGATCATACATGGGAACATTTCCTGCTAAAAATCCACTCACATCTTCTGTTTTGGCAGCAAGTGTCTCCGTTTTTTTGACTGAAATGTTCAGAAGCAGCAGAATCGACGCACGGAGGCTCTTCCTTTGCATCTTGATTTCAACAGCATGAATTGTCAGCCAACTGAAAGCCACAAAGGGCCTCATAAAACAATAACAGCTATTTTATTTGGCCAAACATCAGGGCACACCTCAGCCGTCCTACATTTCCCTTGAATCGCGCTCTGTCTCATCCTAAAGTGAGTTGGCTTTATGACTTCCTCCGCTCTTCTCTCTGAAACTGGAAACTCCCCGGCGTCCCGCTCCTTTTCCTCTCAGATGAACATTTCCACAGTTGACAGGCCAGCTCGGTGTTTGTGCTCCATGCCGTGGAGCGGAGTGGGAATCTTTCTGTGTAAACAAAGGTGAAATGAGAGATCTGCCCGAGGTAGTGGGAGATACGCTGACTTGAAGCGGTCCTGCTGTGGTTGTTTTACCATCTCATTTAATTTAATCTTCCCTCAAGAGTACTTGGCACACAGCAGCTGTCAAACATGACCCAATAGCTGCTGTTAATCTGAGTAATAAATGTCAATTAACTGGAAGGAGGCATGTTCTGGAGCTTCAGGAGCTTTTAGCTCAGTGACCTTATAGGTTTTTGATAAAAAGAAGGTTTTGAAGGGTGGAAAACTCAGAAATGATTTCTGTTAGTTAATAAAAATGTGGCACTTTGTGTGGTAAGATGTGTATTCCTGTTTGTGCTGCTTGTTGAAATTGCTCTCAAATATCCCAATGAATGTTCGTCATTTATTTTACAATATTAAGAATTCTTAACAATAGAGTTACATATTACTGAGGTAATCCGCGGCATTCGCTCTCTCCTGCAATTCACGCATTTTTCCTCGACAGTCGACAGATGCTTTTGCTCAAGTTTTTTTTTGTTTTTGTTTTTGGCATCATGGATAAATTAACCTAACAATATGACCCCATATTTCTGCTATTAGGCATACACTTTTTCAATGTATCTGTTGTTGAGACACAGAGAGAAGTGTGCGTGTGTTGTGATTGTATGTTTATTTTCATCTCTACAGTCTGTTTAGATACTGAAACATGATTGCAAATGTCAATCGTGGTGTTTTATTGTGAAAAATCAGTTATATTTTGAAAATAAACCAGATTTTCTCATGTATGTTGATGTAACTTCCTGCCAGAATTGACGTGGATCGCTTGTGCGCAAAATAGACCAGACGCTGAAACGATCCGCTTCACGGCACAAGTCTTCCGCGGAGGACTGCGGCGTTCTGCACATGACCATAAGTTAATAGGGACGCCTAATTGAAGATGCCAGTTCCACGCCGCTTCATGGCGCCTCTGTGTCCAGTGTGAACCAGGCATTATTATTGGAAGAGAAGAATAATCATTTATACCATTATCTGGGTGAATACTCGATTTTGATTAAATAGTACTGACCCGTACCCCATCTGTTGTAGGTCCATAGAATAATAGAATGGGACATTTGGGGCGGAGCCTCTGTAGTCACCCAGCGATTGGCAGAAAGTGATGATGACATAATAAGCACCAGTATAGCGCTAAGCTAGCAATTCCGTGCGGTATTCTTCTTAGCCGCCAGAATTAACTGGACCGTACCGTACCACTCCTTACCGGACCGTACCAGACCACTTTATGGAAATGAGGGAATGTACACCTAAAAAAGATGTTCCAGTCAAATGGCCTGAATGTTCTATATTCTTGTACTGTGCTAAAAAAAAATAGAAGAACAGAAAAATAGAACTTTAAAAGTATTTGTTTATTAATTAATAGAATGTTTGTGGATACACATTTAATAATCAGAGTTGGATATTTCTTGCACTAAAAGCGATCTAGAAAACTGCTTGTGAAATCTGTTTCTTCAAAACCAACGTTTGCTTCATCGTCTGGACAAAAACAAGCAGTAAGAGGAGAACTTATCCTCTGAAATGATTCAATGATGATCACTACACTCCCTTCACCAGCTGTGGAAGCAACCGTCCTCACACTTCTGCATCTTCCTTTAATTTCTAATAAAAACACCAAGTTAGGCATTAATATTTTACATCGAAGCAAAATTAACTTCTAGATAAAGTCCTGGTAATTGTTCCCCTTTTTTTATTTTATTGTGTGTTTAAAGTGAGAGGATACTGCAGTCTAAAGAGTTCTCGGACCTCACAGTTTTAATAAGCAGGTCTGATGGGAGCTTTAGTGGTTGTTTGTTTTAATATACAAGTTCACCTGCTGCTCTGCCATGTGTTGTACCTCATGATCCTGCTCCAAATCCTCGACTCTTCTCTTCCATGAGGGATCATCAGCACATTTTTATATATTTGTTACCACTGTCGTTACTATATTGTTGGAGAGAAAGTAACACAGGTCCTCCGATAATTATCCACATTTGACCTTTCTGACTTCTTAAATTTATGCATGGATAAAAATGTACTCGTCAAGAAAAATGACGTTAAAGGGCAGGATTGTGCCAAGTTACTAACAAACCATTGTACATTATAGATTTCTTGTTAAAGTCCCACTCCGATCATCCTTTGATCTGTTGTAAAGTGTTCCCAGTGGTCTTTGAATAATGATTATGCTGTTTTTAGCTGACTTTTAGTACATACAGTGAGGGAAATAAGGATTTCAACATTCTGTGATTTAACAAGTTCTTCATTTAGAAATCATTGTGGGTCTGAAATTTTCATCTCAGGTAGGTTACATGACCACTCTGGGAGACTCATAATTTATTAAGTGCAACAGCACAGAGAAAATTCTGGAAATTACATTGTATAATTAACACTGAGAATTCCATGTTAATATTTGGTACAGTAGCCTTTGTTTGAGATTACACAGGTCAAATGTTTCCAGCTGTTTTTTTTTATTATTATTATTTTTTACAAGGTTTGCACACTCTACATGAGGGATTTTGGTCCACTCCTCCACACAGATCTCCTGTAGATCAGTTAGGCAACATATGTTAAAGTCAAGGCCTGGGGGGCCCTCTCCCTCTGCATAATCCAAATGGTTATTGGTAAACTTAAGACAGGTCTGGACATGTGCTGGTTTAAACAGGAGAACCTTCTATGCCATGTATGATTTCAGACCATAATGTCTTAGTGTGTTACCATCAGTAACCATGGAAACTGTGGTCCCAGCACTTTTCAGGTCATTTACCAGCTCCTCCAGTGTAGTTCTGGGCTGAATCCTCATCTTTCTTAGGATCATTGACACCCCATTAGGTGAGATCTGTCATGGAGAACCAGTCCGAGGGAAATTGAGAGTCATTTTTAGCTTCTTCCATTTTCTAACAATTGCTCCAACAGTGGATCTTTTTGAAACCAAGCTGCTTGGCAATTACCCCGTAGACCTTTCTAGACTGGAATAGGTCTACAATAGATTCTTTGGACAGCTCTTTGGTATTGATCATGTTAGTAGTTGGCTGGAGTCTTTCTAATTGTACGGGGTGGACAGGTGCCTCAAACAGGTACTTCTGATTTCGCTTAAGTGGAGTGAAGGTGGACTATTTAAAGGTGGACTAACAGGTCTTTGAGGGTCAGAATTCTAGCTGATTTTCTCAGGTGTTCAAATACTTATTTGCAACAGTAGAATAGAAATACATTATTTTAAAAATAATGCAAGATAATTTCCAGATTTTTTTTGTATTGTATCTGTCACAGTGGACATGCACCTAAAACAAAATTATGAAACCCCTTCATTGCCTTACTGAGGTTTCTGCAGTAGTTCATAAGAAGATAACCTGAGTTAGCCTCTGCTCATTTCCCATCATCCCTTTGTTTACACTCTCTCCTGCTAGCTTACAGTCCTTCACAACCCCAACCTACCACAGGCGGTGCAACAATAATGGCAAACGATACTGGAACTTTCCAGCTGAACAGTTTTGATCCAGATGCCAGCTCAGATGAGGAAAACAAAGACGTTCATGGATCTTTTTGCCTCCAAGCATTGGAATGGATTGGAGCAGGAAGCTTGTGACCCGCTGATTGAAGAGTTTACAACTGCAAGCTTCTACAAGTGGCATTTTTTTGTCTGCTCTTGATCCATAACGATTTGAATGAACACTTACTCAGAAATGCAACGTTAAACTTAATTTTCTTTAATTATCACCTCTATAGTTAGAAAACAACACACTAAATGAAATTCATATTTTTACTGGTGAAACACATCTGATCCAGGTAATTAACAGCAGGGTTTTTGAAAACAAGGCAGCCCAACACCCCTACTATAGCCAGTTTATTTGCTCTGTCCTACTGACTTCCTGTTTGGAGTTTCAATCTCAGTTGGGTTGTACTATTACGTTCTGTACACATCACTGAATTATGTTCTTCAAATTTCATGTTACTTTGATTGAAGAAATGTTTCATTAATTTTCTGTGTTTCCTGAAACTCCAGTAAAAATTGTTACTTTATGATAAGAGATCAGCCTTTTGACCGTTTAACTCCGGAGCTTTAGCCATCATTACTATTCAACCAATCAATGTAATTCCAGTGAATTCTGAAGCACAGAAAAGCAGCTTTACTGCTGGAATTACTTTGATCGCGCTAACTATTAAAGAGTTACAGTAAATCAAAGAACATAAACACTAGAGCTCCAGTGATTAAGGGCTAATAGTGTTGATCATGTGAACAATCAATGAGTTACGGTATTTCAAGAGCATGTGTTATCTAGGAGTTTTCAGCAACATCTTCAGTGTTAAAGGGTTTAAACTGAAAAAAGTTAAACTCTTTAAGTGTTAGCCTTACTTTGTCTTTTGTCTGCAACACTGGATCACAAATACCTGACAAGAGTCTCTGACTGGACAAGATATGTAAATGTCCCTTCCTCTGCATTAGTGCTTTACTGGTTGCTGTCCTTTGTTTGCATTTGCATGTACTTGAGCGTCTCCCGCTCTTCTGTTTGCCTCGCCCTGACATTTGGTGCCGCGGCCGTTTATCTGCACCTTCAGCAGACACGCAGGCCTTTCAGGAATGCGTGTGGGAGAGGACAGCGCTCGGCGCACAGACTCGTCCTCTCTGTTTACCTGCCATTGTTCGCCGCTCCTGTTTGGAGATGAGGAGAAAGAAGTGATTTATGCGAGCACTGACAGTAACAAGTGTTTGGGCTGCAGTGGCGCCGACGCTCTTCTTTCTCCCGTGGAATCGTCTGAAGCCCACAGGCACCGACGACTGCACAGCGGTGTTTATTTGTGGGGATCCCAACAGAATGTTGACTGTGGATCAATAGTCGTTGGTGATGGAGCAGATTGTGGTGCGATGATTTATCGGCGCCTAAATTAAAGAAAACACTGTGGCAAGTTGCTTGTTTTAGCCTGCTCTCGCTAGTTCTGCTCCCACTGAACCAGCTTTTCAGCCTCCTAATGAAGTTAGGTTGGCCACAGACTGACTTCACTCATCAGATCTTTATTTATAAAAGCCGCATCCGACATTATTGAAGTGTTTTTGCTACTTCCTGAAAAATGAATAAAGCTCTGTCACACCAGGGATCAAGGCATTCTGGTTCATCTCCTTCCTGCTGCGTCTTATCTGAAGCTCAGATCCTGCCTGGGTTGACCTGGTTTGGACCCCCATACCCCACCAACACACACACAGTCAGAGTGTCTCTGGATTTCTGTGTTACATATCCATCTCCCTGAGAGTTTGGGGCAAAAGCAGGAAGTTTCTACTTGTTCCTTCCTGCATGAGACCACACCACACAAAGAGACTTAGAATGAAAAAGTGGGTGAGATACAAGATGGAGAGGGATGGATGGATGGGTGAGGGGTGTCTCCATGTGGGGGCCTTCTGTTGGAGCCCAGCCATGAGGTCCTCATTTGCTTCAGAGGCCATTACCATGACAGACTGTTTACATTCACTGACAGGTGAGGTTTTCTTAAGGTTTTCTGTTATTCTTTGAGCTGACGTGTGTAAACACGACCAACACTTTTACACTTATTGGTTACTGTTTTTTTTTTTCTAAAAAAACACTCAAAAAAAGCTATTTGACTAGGTTTGTGAAGACAGATACACTGTAGCTCTAGGGAGATGTGAAAGATGTGTTGGTGTTACCCTATTTTGTTATTTAAAGTCCCACTCTGATCATCTTTTGCTCTATTTACAAGGTGTTCACAGTGTTTTTTATATTTGTGATTATGTGGTTTTCAGGCTAAATAAAAACAATTTTGTTACCAATTTACTTAGTCTAGAGGCCCGAAAGGGACCCAATACACAAGTGATGAGGCTCCATCTCCCTTTAGTCCGAAAGGCCACATAAAGCAGAGTAACACTTTTATTAGATGGAAAACAATAACAGCTTGAGTGTTCTCTTCAGAGTGGACCAAGGACAAAATAATAACCATAACAAACAGGAGAAAACGTGGGTCAAAGAAAATGGCAGTCCACTCCTACAACTCAAACATTCATAACTGGCTTTGGGAGAGGTGGGAGATGTAGAATGAGCCTTCTTGAGTCTTCGTCTTGGAGCCTTTTGTAGTGGGTGGTTTCTTCTGGCTGCCAATCCACGCCTGGCATTGATACACCACACCAATCGTAGTCAAGCACCAGCACACTAGTGGAGCAGCTCTGGCCAATCAGGACAAAAAAGAAAATCTCCAGGGAAGTCACTAACCTATATCGGTTTTTAGGACATAGTTTCTGCAGAGCAGCAGAAGTTAATCAGAAATCCACCTGTTGTGGAACCGTTGGCACAGAGCAACCCCATCCCCCTTACCCTTGGTGTTGCTGAGAGCTCTCTGTTTGTCAAGGAGCAGGAGTCTGTCCTTCGTTTTGTGATTCACAACGGTTTGAATAAAGAAACCCTTAAAAAGGCAAGAATGCCACAACAACATGTTTGAAATACAAAAAACACAATTTTGATCAAAGTATGTCTTTAAAAACCTCTGCAGCTTATCAGCAGGTAAATATTGAATAAAATCTAAGCAGCAAAGTGCCATATCATGAAGGAGAGACTTTTACCAAAAGGGGTCTGACACCTTCAACACTTAAAGGGCCATTCAGATCCATTTCTCCCTGACCTCAAACCAGTAAGAGCCAATACTTCACCCTTTAAAAAAACAATGCTGATTTGAATTTAAGTTAGTCTTACTATTATGATAGAAGAACTATTTTTTACAGCTAAAACATATACATAAAGAGAAAATAGCACTTTTTTTCAAAATACAAAAAGTATACTTTTGGAAAGAGATTTACACGACTTCCTTTCAAAATAATGTACCATTTAGGATAAATGCAGCAAATGTAGTTAGTGTAATGTCAAAACGGATAAAATAAACACACACACAAAGTTTATTTTACCATCTGTGGTGTAAATTAAAAATGTAGAGAACTAAAATGTCATAAGAGCTAATTAGCTAACTATTACCATATTTTTTGAACCATAATCCTCAATTAAAATCCAACTACGAGGACAGATTGCTTGATCATTGGAGCATTATGGGTATTGTAGTCAGAAGCCTAATAAAGTGATTTGTACTGACCCTCAACGGTTTGCGAATGAGTTGAATAAACTTTACTTCACTTTTTTAAAATGACCTTACTTACTATTTCTTACTGTACAGTTACTTCTTAAAAAAAAAGTCATTTTAAATTTTTAACCAGAGAGCGACAATAAAGGGAACAAAGAGCCAAACGTACAATGCTACATTTTCCTCCATTTATTTTAAATAATGAGAACTGTTAATTATATAATTTTATTTAACGTTTTTATTTAAAATAATTTTCATAAGATTTATATATATTGTGATCCTGACATAGACTAATATGTGAGCTAACCCTCTATTCGTATAGCCAGGTCTAAAGAGAACAAAGAATGCTTTAATTTAATTAAAGAAAAAAAGTTAAAAAAACATAGACTTCCAAACTTAAGATTGTCCAAATTAAAAATGTGAATGCTGCCACTAATTCTAATGTTGCTCTGTATTATCTAACCCATTGCCTTACCTTAATATCTTTTAATCTATTTGAACAGGGGAGCCAGATCCCAGTTCAGACGAGATAAACAAAGATGTACATGGATCTATTTGACGACAAGAATAATGTAGCAGAGCAGGAATAGGTCACAAATAAACTCTTCTTCCAATTGCTTTTTTCTATCTGCTCCTTGTTCACAACAATTTAAATAGAGAAATATCCAAAATGGCCATTTTAAGCTTAATTTTCCTTATATATGTCCTTCATCCTCAGAAAATTCCACAAGAACATATCAAAAACCCAATTTTTATCGGAGTGGATCTAAAACAGAACCACTAGCTTCAAGTTTCTAACCGGGCATGGGTACGGTAAGGCTTTGACTCCGGTCAGAGCTGTAATCTTATTTTCCAGTTTGTGCCTGCGTCCACAGCGTGTGTTATATTCCACCCAACATGAAAACCCAGGCTAATTAGGCTGGCCTGGAAGCCCTGTTTTTCCAGCGGCAGGGAACTCTGGATGACCTCTCGCCCACTTGCATGTGGATGTTCTTAATTAATGCATTCTGTTTTCCATAAGTCTGTTTACACAGAAAAAGAAGCAAGAGGAAAAACATGGCATCCGAGGAGGGTTGGTATCCGGAGTAAGGTTTGGCACGGAGCTCAGCCAAACCACAGACATTCCCCGGTCTTCCGTCTCCTCCTTCTCTTCATCAGTGTACCCATCCTCCTCCTCCTCCTCCTCCAGGGTCCTATAGACTCACTGCTTGGCCAACAGTGAAGCACATTCACCAATGCGTCTTTTCTGATTCTGGGTCCTGACCTCTCCGAACAATGCAGCGCTCTGCCTTTTCTTTAGGCGTGAGGAGGGTCGTGACACCTAAACAGGGAAGCCTGTCTCCCATTCTCATGCTGCACACACATGCATGTACACACATGTCAAAACACACAGAGCTCCTTGTCTAATTTACACGTGCAAACAACTGGAGTCTGTGTACGGCTGTTGTTCCCCTCACCGCCCTGCCAGATGGATTGATGGTGTGTGTTTTAGAAAGATCCCTAATTCATTTATCCTACTGAAGCAAAAATAATGCTGCAACATCGATTTGACTGAGCTTTGGGAGTCACTTTCATTTCCAGAGGAAGTTTTGTCAGCTTTAAATTTTAGGTTTATTTTCAAGAAATCAAAAACAGTGACTTCAAACCAGCTCTATGGTAAATAAAGAGTTTATTTGTATAAGAGAACTGACTGAGTATCTCCTCCCGCATTGAGTTCCAAACAGGAACTGGCTCCAAGAAACCAAAATCCCAGAGACTTCTATAGAAAAAAGAAGAGCTTACTCACTCAAAACAGATATTTTTGTTCATTGCAAGTTATAAACTGGCCAATCAGATCTCTCGATAAAGGTATGTGGTATCACATCAAACATTTGACACATTTTATTGACAGACTCTACAGAACCCACTGTCAAGCTGTAGGGATGTGGACCTCCAACAAGCTCAGTCCTGATTGGTGAGAGTGGTTGACATAGAAACAATGACTCAACCCAGCCAGACCGATCACTGATTACTGACATCTTCTGGCTCCAACATGGTAGCATCAGTATCACGTAAAAACGGCGACTGGAATGACATCATTTGGTTGGAACCAGAACTATGCCGTTTTCTGTGATGTCACCCATCAGTCAATTATTACATCTGCATGTTTTTATGTATTCAAAAACCTTTTGTATACATAAAAATCTGACCTATTCTTTGTTTGTGCTTCACACTCTCCATCAGGAGCAGTTCTAGACTGTCTTACCCTCATGTAACCCTTGCTAACCCTCATGCACTATCTTTTAGGATTGATTCCTAAAATACCGAGCATACAGACAAAATTTTCCTTCTGAGCTGAATGATGTTTAGTTGGCTTAATAATGGGTGGGCCAGCCCATTTTTCATGGACAAAAACACTTAGGAATAATGCTCTGAATTGTTCTGTGATTTTTGATGAAGCTTTGCAAGTATATGTGGATACTTCCTGTAACTTTGGAAATCGAGAAATAGTAGTGTAATGTGGAATTTGCGTTATTCATTTAGAGATGTACGGTTAAAATAACGAGCAAAAAAAATTTAAAAATTGTGAAAACATACCTAAAATTTGGTTAGTTATTTGCTGCTTACTGTGTTTATCTTCAGCAATGATATCATTTAGAACAATATAATGGTACTCCAATCACAATAAAGCATCAAGCTTACACTACTGATAACAAACTGCAAAAAAAGTTTAATTTTGTATCTTAATGACATCCCTACAAAGAAATGCGGACAGAAAGTGCTGTTTCTGTCAATTAAAGAAAACAACAACAAACTGCATCCACTGCTGCCAGGCATTAAAGTCTAATCAAGAAGGATGCTGCAATCTTTTGCAATCATTCAGTTTGCTTTAGTGAAGTTACATCTTATAAATAGCCCATCAAACACACTGATAGGTTTACTGGCAAGAATTGTATGTATCCCTGGATCCTAAAATATATCAGCGGGGGTACTGACTTATGTATTTGTGTCCTTGGCGGTTGTTCATGGAAATAAGTCAAAGTGAGACTGCTGAGGTGATAAAATCCACACGTGATGCCAGAACATGTAGATGTAATGTTGCTTTTGATCTGCATGGCTAAAGGCGGAAACCCCTGCCTTGTGTCTGCCGTCATTCAGCTGCTGTGTGTTCTAGAAACGCAGCATTCTTTCACAAAGACTGTTTTATTCAGAGAGAGTGTCAGAGAAGCCAGATTCAGGAGTCTGAGGGTTCAACAGGAACAACGTCTGCCCCTAATTAGAGTTTTACCAAAGTTTGGAATCAAACTTCTCATTCCCTCAATTCCTCTACAGCTGGTTGATTGTCTTTTTGGGTTTGTCCTTCACAATAAAAGCCAGTGGAACGTGTTCCTCCAATTTTTTTATGATGTTTTTCTAACAGCTTATCTTGCCGAGGGAAAATAGAGTCCAACCAAAATATTATCCATTCTAACCATAAAATCAGTGCAAAACAGATTAATGCTTGATTTAGAAAAAAAGTTTTTGTTTTCAAAGAGGTTTTTGTACTCTTTCCAATTAATAAAATGAACTTTTTGGAGAACATGCTAAACTTGTGGAAGTCAATAAGATAAAAAATAATTAAAGTGTCAATTCCCAGATTATGTGCTTTTAATGTGAAGAATTCTCTCTTTATCTTTAAATTCTGATTTGCAGTTGTGTTGATATCTAATTACTTTAATTTTTGATTCAGATTTACAGTTCGTAGTTGTTGAACTAAATTACTGTAGTTTGACTTACTTTGGAGTTGTAACCTTCCTAGACTGCTGAAAACCATTTGTCAAGGTTTATTCATCATATTCTTTTCAATAGTAATTTTAAAAAAAGTAAATTAATATAACAAAATGTATCCCTATAATTCCTAGAAGACCTTTTTTTAATGTGCTGTTTTTTTATTATTTTAAACAATTTCATAATAATATAAATAAATACAATTATTTAAAGAAATTAATTTAAAAAAAACTGTCAACAAGTTTATATACATATATATATATATATATATATATATATATATATATATATATATATATATATATATATATATATTCTGGGCTTTCTTCATGGAGCCAGACTCTCTTACAGGTTTACATTTTTAAAAAAAGGTTCAAACATCAAGCTTTTGAAACCTCGGATTGTCTCTTCCAGCTGCTGTTCACCGAGAGCCGATAAATTTGCGGTCCCATAAATGTTCGACCTGTTTGCACATAAAGCAGTAAAACAGAAAAGATTTACGTGAGCTGAAACTCTGACAGTTTTTGGTTACAGTGAGAAAACAGTGGGTGTCAGTCTCTCTGTTTAACAGTGTGTGAGCGACTGAATGCTGAGGAGGATCATCAGTGAAAACCGAGGCATGTCCTCTTACAACAGATGTTCCTGCTCACACACAGTGGAGTAACATTTTATATATATATATATATATATATATATATCTTAGATCCTTGTTTTGTCTGAGTGTGTTGTGGGGGTAAAGTTTTTTTTATATTTGCGGATTTGGCCTCAATCAATCGTTTAGTTGTTTTCTTTGACTTGGCACAAATATTGTATGGTCCTTTCATGGTTGTCATCCATTTGAATCTTTTACTTTGAGAACATATATTTATGCCACTTATACTTTATATTGTTAAGAGATTTTTCTTTTATTATTTTTCCTTTCTTAGTTATTTTACCTAAAGCCTTATTTTTTTTAAATAAAGACAATTATATATTCTATTCTATTCTATTATTGATTGATTGATTGATTGATTGGTTGATTGATTGATTGATTGATTGATTGATTGATTGATTGATTGATTGATTGATTGGTTAATTGATATGGTTTATTTCAAGCATTAATTGTAGACAAAACAAGAAAAAAGCACACAGATTTATCAAAGTCATTACAGAAATAATGAATTGCATTGATTAAAAAACAAAAAAATAAAGACCCACTTAAGTCACCTTTGATTTGTTAATTGATTGTTGGTTTATTGCTTGTAAAGTAGTGGGAAGAAAAGGAACATGGTGCCATCAGTGTGTTTTGGGTTTTTTTGTGCGATTCGCAAACAAAGCTGTCATTTTAATTACGCTAATATGGCTAATATGTTGTGGCATCGTACTGTTACATGGTACTAACAAGGTTGGGAGTTAGCACAGTCAAAGTTACTTCGTTTTAGCAGTAGTGTATCAGTTTTTATTATGTTTTTTGCTGTGCTGTAAACAAGGTTGAGAGTTACAAGTATTGTGATTACGCTAACATGGCTAACGGGTAGCAGTGTCAGACTGTTTTTTTTACATGTTCCTACCAAAGTTGGGAGTTACCATAGTCACAGTAATGCTCATTTTAACGGTATATATCTATTTTTTTGTGTTGCAAACAAGGTTGGGAGTTACAGGCATTGTGATGCTAATGCTTCTATCATTGCTAACCTGTAGTGTGTTACAAACAAATTCTAGAGTTACTGTTAATGCAGTTAGTTGAGACTCACTGAGGGACTTGTTTCTTACTCTTTTATTTCCTTTAATGATCGTTATAGTTCGTGCATCTTATATGTGACATAGGTTCAAAAACATGCGGTAGATGGAATTGGACTAATAAAAAACATTTTTTTCCCTCTCCTACACCGGCATCAATTCTTTAGACTCATTGATGATTTGTCCAATGTCTGCTTTTCCCTCTAACACCTGCAGCTCGTGCTGATGCTCAGCTTCCTCCTTGCAGACCACCCCCAGTCCGGTCATTCTTTTGGCCGCGTCTGCTCAGTGTAGACCAGAAGGGCTCACGAGCCGTCGTACTTCCACCGCTCACACATAAACATCCTCTTGAAGTCATGCTCCTGAGTGATGGGGTCAGCTGGGACTGTCTCCTTTGGAAAGGAAGCACCAGACTTGAGGGGGGGCAGTATTTCTTCTTCAGTGCTTTAAGATGACACTGTAAAAATGTAAGGATATTATTTGGTCGTGTAATGAGATGGATGAGGATGGAAAAAAAATAAAATAAACAAAAAAAAAGTGACACAAACTGATGATTTGGATGGAAAGTCTGTCTGTCAACTGATTTTAAACCAACGTGTGAAACATCCCTGTGAGAAAGCTGCAGCAGTCTGAATTAACATGCAGGTTTCTCTCAGGCCTCCTGTGAAGTTGTTGCAGGTTTTATTAGTTGTAAGGAATTCATCACATGTGGTGAGTGCTGACCTTTTTAAATTCCTACCTGCGATTAGGCAGCAGAAACAGTCGTTAAGGCGGGAGCAGTCTCGGTAAAGTTGTTAACATGGAGAAGAAGAAAGGCCTGCAAGAGTGTCTCTGAGGTAGAGGAGGGCTGGTTTAGGGGGTGTCATAATGTGTTTTTTTTTTTTTTTAAAGTAACTTAAGACCTGTTTAAGTAAGAGCGGTGACTGCATTATAGAGCGTTCTGATCTTCTGATTGATTGATCTTTTTGTTCTACTTCTTGTCCTTCTTATTTCTTTTTCTACTATTGTCTTTTCTTCTATTTCTTCATTTATTTCCTCTGCATCTTTTTTTCTACCTTTTAATCTTCTCCTTTTTTCTTTTTCTACTTCTTGATTAAGCTGATGTTTTAAAAATAAAAAATAAAAATCTTCTTCTTGGAATCCTATGTTGTTTGGGGGCTACTATTCTTTTTTTTCTGAATCAAGGCTGTCATTATTTGTTTATTTTTCTTTATAGGGTCCTAGACCTTCCGGGATCCAGGAACCCTCTTTAATATGCCAGTCTGATGGTCTACAAGTGCAGCTCTGAGTTGTTGGAACCTGTTGATCTTGATGGCAGAAGGTCCCTCCAACAAAGACTGACTTGGTTGTCTCAGACCAGGAACCTGTTTTCGACCAGCTCTGGCTGAAGTCAGAAGCGGGTTCTTCTAAGCAGTGCGCTGTGGTGGATGTTCGGACTCTGAGGCTTTGGCTTTTATGGCTGCGTCATCAGCCAGAAGTGCTGCATGTTCTTATTTTTGCAGCAATGACTTTGACCTTCAGGTGTTTTTGGTCCAGAATTTACAATGTAGTTGTTGCTTATCTTTGGTGAGGTTCAAATTTATTTTTTCAGTTGCTTAATATTTGTCTCCAGTTGTTTATATTCTGTAGCCAATCCTTCTAATTCCTGCTCCATGATCTGCAAGTTCTGAACATCCTCCAAAATGGATTTATTGCGTTCTTGGAGTTTGCTGATGTACTCCATGGTGTCATTAAATTTCTTGGTCATGGGCCTGAAGTCCTCACATAGCTGAAAAAGAACTCTGATCTGTTGCTTCAGTGTTCCTAATTCTCTGCAACCCTTTCATCAGCTTGCATCACAGCGTCTTTCTTACACTTTTTCTCCAGGGCTTTGAGCTCTTCTTTCAAGATGGTGTTTTGCTTCGGCTGAGACTGGAACAACTGAGATTCCTCTTGGCACTTGTGTTCCAGGTCATCTGCAGAAACACCAAAGTTCTGGTGCGTGCCCTTTCCTTGTGAAGCTGTACTTTAAGAACCAAAATCTCAGAGGTGAGGACTCTGTTTTGTTTGGATCCAGTTTCCTGTTCTGCTTTTGTTTCTGCTAATTTTTCTGCTAAATCTTCGAGCGTTTTCAGGTTTTCTTGACGGTCTTTGACTTCTTTGTTGAAATGTTTGTTTTGTTGTTCCAAACCAAGAGCTTGAGATTTGGCTTGGAGGCATTCTTGTTCCAATTGAAAGAATTGTTCCTGTTCTATTTCAACAGGAGAATTTCCGTGTTTAGAGTGGAGTTCTCCTCCTCCACAGACTTGCGATGTCGGTGGAGGTCTTTCAGTTGAATCTGGAAGATGTTGTTTTCGTCCTGGAGTATTTTCTCGGCTTTGAGCTGAACTTCCAAAGGTTCAAGGGCTACGATGGTGGTTTGGACCCTGTGAACCTCTTTCTGCAGATCATTGTTCTCCTGATCGAGAGCTTTAGCAGTGAGCTTGACTTTCATTAACTCAGTAGATAACTCTTCAGGATCCTGAACTCTCATCCAGTGAAGAGTTTCCTTCAGGGTGGTTCGACTTTTGTCTGCTGGTTCTTGTAACAGTCCTCCAGTGGTTTTTGGTCCTAGATCTTCTTGTTAATGCGTTGCATGTCTTTTTCCTGCTTTTTGGAGAGTTTGGCAGCAGATTCCTTTGCCTGGGCGAGTCCAGCACAGGTTTCTCTCAGGTTATTCCTGCTTTCCAGCTCAGATGTGAAGGTTTGCAACTGGCTGGCCAGTAAGGCGTTTTCTTGGACTCTCCTCTTAAGTTTGGAAAGATTCTGTGTGAGGGAGCTCTCCTCAACCCCAGAATCTCTAAAACAGCGCAAGAACATTTTAAATAATGATTTTCAGGATGAGTAAAAGAAAATATTTAAATGTTCTCGTAAATGCTAAAAGACGTAGATGCAGTTTTTTGGGGGGTTTTGTAACATGGAAAAAGCTGCATGTTCCTCAGTGTAAGTCGAGGGTACATGGTGGAAATGCAAGGCTTCTAGTAGCAGGGGAACAGAGCGTTTGCTCTCTGGTGCGAACCAGAGAATCTTTCTGCTTGGGTCACGTATAGGAACTTTAGATCAAAGGGATCATTTCATCTGTAACATCATCAAGCCACGGTCATTGATGAATGAATGTATTTTGAATATCTGTTCTGTGGATACAATTTCAAGTTGCCATTTTTATCTGAAATAGTTGGTCCTAAGATCCTAAATAACAAGCACTACTTCAGTAATACTGTTAGCACCATGCATTAGTTGAAAGACAAAACAGAGTTGCCTTTTTAGAAAACCTAACAACTAAAGTTTAGCAGTTGTTAGGTTTTCTGTCAAAACTCAATTTTTCTTTAAAATGAGACTTAAATGATTATTGTAAGACTCCAGCTTCACTTAGTTGTTCATCTCAAGTTTGATATTATACATATTGCTAAATAAAATATATGTGGAATTACTAACATATACTTTCCTTGTATATTTCCAAAACATGTAAGATTCATATTGTAAAATTTTACTGAGTATCTTGTAAGTGCTTTGACCGTCTTAGGCTTAACTTAAAAGTTTTAGATAAAAAAAAAAAAAAAAACTTTTTAAGGTATACTGTTACTCTAAACCAGTACTGGTACCCTAACCCTGTACTGGTACCCTAACCCAGTACTGGTACCCTAACCCTGTACTGGTACCCTAACCCTGTACTGGTACCCTAACCCTGTACTGGTACCCTAACCCAGTACTGGTACCCTAACCTTGTACTGGTACTCTAACCCAGTACCAGGTCTGTGTCTAAAATCACTTCCGGTTGGCGACCTGTGATTCAATGGGAACAGCCAGCACACAAAAAACGAAAAAAAAAAATGACAAGTTGGGGACACCCAAAGCATCAAAAAGGGGCCTGAACCATGTGTCCATATATGAGAAGTTGGGAGTGAAAATGTGTAACCAGTACAGGTGCATGCAACTTAGGTCTTATGAAGCGGAATTAACTCATTTACCAGTTTAGTGATAATTGTGGAGCAGAAACAGACGAAATCTTTCTATTTCTATTGGCAAAAATAAACTGCATCCACTGCTGCCTTGTGTTAGAATCCTTGTGGGTCCATGCAACTAAAATTTTAAGAAGAATCTTTGAGTCGGTTCCAGTTTGGTGATAATTGAGGAGCAGAAACAGATGAAACCTTCCTTTGTTTCTGTTGGTAACAATAAACTGCATCCACTGCTGCCTTGTATTAAAATCCTAAAAGAAAAATTACTCCTCCCCCGATTTTGACCCTTTTGACTATTTTTCTATCTATAAAACATATTTTTTGCTCACATACATGAAAATGATGAGTTGTTTCCTATAATCAAATCCCACAGCCCCCTAGTTTTTAAAAAAAGAAAAAACAAAACAAAGGCCAGTCTGTCTTAGCTGGGTTTGCTCAGTTTATAAAAAGAGCCAGCGCGCTAAAGTGACCAAACCACTCAGTTTGCTTCTCTAAATCTAAGTAGTCACTCTAAAAATATTCATTATGCACCATCAGCAGAAAACCAACAAGCTAGCTCTCAGCCGCCCTTGCCGGCTGCGATTTAAAACAACACACACAGACGGCGAGGAATGTAGCCGTATCTCTCGGATAAATCCCCGCTTTTGATGTTTTTTTTTCTTTTTTGTGATGCCTTTCAAAGAAAAATGCTTTTGCTGCTTGGAGTGCTTCAGTGTTTACCTCGCTCATATGTGACTGCTACGGCTTAAAAGTATGAATGCATACATTGTTTAACCGAAGGAGGCTGAGAAAGAGGGAAAAAAAGGGAACAATAATGTTGGTGTTGTGTTGGCTCAGGCCTCACTTTTGCCATATGAGGCTTTATCTTCCTCCCTCATCAGGGAAAATCTGCTTTGGGTTATTTTTGCTGACCTCCGGCTCCTTCAGCCAACAGAGATAAAAACCCCTCAACCCTTCTATAATTTCAAGGTTGTGTATGTCACGCTTTAACCGTGTACACCGGCGGATTTATCCTGGATTTAAGTTATGATCATTACTCGCACAGCGGCTGATCTGCAACGTTTCTTTTGGAAACTAGCGTAAATACTCCACTGCGGAGTGATTGATCCCATGGTTCTCAAGTGGGCAAAAACCTTCCCCTCATGCCGCCCCACCACCACTACCTCCTGCAAAACGACATTAGACATGTGCTTTGCGTATGACCCCAAAACAAACCCAACATTCATAAACCCCACCAAACACAAAAGCAGTCCTCTCTGAACTCTGGAGGGGCTGTGTACAGTGTAATATAATCTGTAATCAAAGCATGAGGCGCACAGGCCTTCCTTCTGTCCCTCACAGATACACTCCCGTTTGAAACGGTGACACACACCCCGAGCAGCACTGTCATCTCCACGTCCTGCTCCCACTCCGGCCTTTAAACCCTCCGTGCCCTCAGTGCTTCCATCCCGGGCTCGCCTAGCCTTTCATCTGAAGAAAGTTCCCATTGTGTGGGCTAGTTTGTGTAGAGAAGGCGCTAAGCTGCGCCCGGCTGGCGGGTGCAAAGTTTCCGTCCTCTTAAGTGAAGACAGCGCTTAGTTTGTTGTGATTTCAACCACTTTGGTCCAGTTCTCAAAGCCTGGCTTTGATGTCATCCCTGAGCAAACAAATCAGAAGTGCGTTTATTCCAATGCAGAGCTGCTAGAAAGGCTCAGGTAGCACCTCATTACAACACCCGTGAATGTTTTTGGGGTGAGTCTGGTTGTTTCATCCTTGAATGCACAGGATGCTGGAAACATCCCTCAAGGATTCAGCCCTGTGATAGTTTTACATCACTGCTTGACCTTGACTCCACTGGTCGTGGTACATGAAATCTGGTAAAGGTGCAGGTCATAAACAAAGTCTGAGTCTATTTTCCTTTAGCCATCATGACAATATTTCCTCATAACTGACATTAAATGTATTAAATACCCATTCCAATCAAAACTATGTGTGTGTGTTTTTTTTTAAATGTTCTTGAAGAATTTTTCTCACAATAGAGGACATATACAAAGAAAATTAAGATTTAATTGTCCATACATCCATCCATCTTCTTACGCTCATCTGGGACCGGGTCGCGGGGGCAGCAGTCTGATCAAAGACCTCCAGACTTCCCTCTCCCCGACCACTTCCTCTAGCTCCTCTGGGGGGATCCCGAGGCGTTCCCAGACCAGCCAAGAGACGTAGTCTCTCCAGCATGTCCTGGTTCTTCCACGTGGCCTCTGCCCAGGGGGACATGCCGGAACACCTCTCTTGGGAGGTGTCCAGGAGGCATCCGGACTAGATGCCCAAGCCACCTCAATGGCTCTACTCCAAGCTCCCTCTGGGTGACCGAACTCCTAACTCTATCTCTAAGGGAGTTCCCAGCCACCCTCCCGAGGAAGCTCATTTCAGTCGCTTGTAGTCGGGATTTAGTTGTGTTTATGACTATGTATGTTTTCAAATCACTGTGAGTTGGAAGTAGATGCATCTGTTTGTAGACGACTAGATTATGTACGTCTTAATTTTCTTTATCCAAGCTTGCATCTGCTCAAAATTGTATGCCTGGGATAGGTTAGATATTGCTCGCCATTTTTGTTTGCAGCTTAATATTTAAAAAGAAACGAACGTATGGTAGAAGCTTCATGGAGTGGGTTTCTGTGGTTACCATCCTCCCAAAAAACCAATGCCAAACACGGGAAAAGTAATACGAACCACAACACCACTAAAGCCTTGCTTTGTAGAGTCATGATTCATAACAGCTACACAGACCAAGCCGGGAGGGCTCAACAGAGGTCAGACCTCAACCCCATTAGACACATTTCAGATTAACTTAAAAGAACATCAGTTCTTGTAGCTCAGAAACACTTCAGAGTGAACAGGAAAACATATTTAAATACAATCTCAGACTATTTACCTTTTCTTAGAGTCCTTGTTTCTGGTAATGTTTTTATGTAGTATCCATTTATTTAAAACCTTGAATAACCCAACACCAATGCCCTTAAAAAAATTGAAAATAATACATTTTGAGACGTTTGAACACAGGAATTTGACCCACAAACATTTTTCAAATAAAAGGATTTTTTTCTCTTCTGACATGTGAGTAGAGCCAAGTCCTTGTGCCACATCCTCCAATCTGGGATGCTATCTTTTTTCCTCTTTCCTCACTCGGCGTTTTCTCCCAGGTGGTCCAAGTTTGAAGAGGATCGGTGCAGGAGAGCGATGAGTTCCTTTCTTTGAAGCTTGGTGCCTATGAATGGAGGTCTGACTCAGCCTGAGTGACACAACCCTGCCCACCCGGCAGACATCAAATAAAGCCTTCCCAATTCCGACGGGGACGTTCCAGGCTCTTCCCGTCTGGCCCCCCGACTCTTGTTCTGTAGCTCTCAACCTCTCGTCCACATCAAACCTGACACGTCTCTGAGCCTGTAATCCAAACCAGGCAGAGTGCTACAGATGTGTTGCTGGGGTCAGAGGACACGTTGGGTTTGAGACTCTTTTTGTGGGAAGGTGCTCACCTTGATTAATAGGACACAAGGCCTGTATGTGGCAGAAAGGACGATGGCATGGAAAAGCTATCAGACTAAAGTAATGACCAAAACTGAACAGTTGTTGCAAGCATCCTAAATCACAAAAGTCCAGAAAGGTCTCGTTTGATCTGAGTTGTCTATTGTAAAGTCTTCAAACATGGGAAGTACCGTATTTTCCAGACTACAGGGCGTACGTCAATGAATGGTCAACTTTCAAACCTATTTAGAATTAAAAGTACACGTTCACACCAGACGTGATGCGGGTTCAAGAAACAAATGTTCTTGAAGTGCTTTTAGCACATTGTGTTCACACGGACGAGCAAAAACTACTAATTATTAGTGCTTGTCCACCACCAACAGCTGATGGAGGATTAGTGCGAAATCTCACCAATCTTGCTCCAGGATTTTTCCTTCACAGCTCTATTCCCATTTATGACAGACTTGGACTGCAATTATTAATCATTGATCAGTTTTAAACTGCTGGTACTTTCAAATCCAAGTCCATAATTGGTCAACCTGGTTCAGCTCTTTACACTTTCAACCGATGCACATTTTGTACGGAGAGCTCAAAGTCAGTCTTAAAAACCAACGTAGTGATAAAAAAACGCAAGAATTTTGAAGCAAAAAACACACATATACCTGTTTACAAAGACTTTTTTTTTTGGGTTTGTATGTTTTTTTATGAAATTGTGTGTTGTCAAGCTGGCACTTCCAATGAAAAAACAGCTTTGCAATTACACTGTTTCCAGTAAATCATAACTATGCAAAAAAACACACGGTTAGTCATTCATATATGATCAATAATTTGATTTACTGCAGATGCATTCAAATTTCTGTCACGACACTAGCGGGAAATTGTGGTTGGTGATTTTACAGAGGAGCTGTGGATCCAACAATTCCACATGACACTCTCAACCTGCACCCGCTGTGCAGTGGGTGGTGCAGTTACTATTGGTCATGTGACTCATTTAATTCGAAAAAAAAAAGTGTTTCTATTGAATTGAATTGAACTTTATTCACAACACAGGGAGAAATTAATTTGTTATGGAACAACAGAAGGTAAAATAAAACAGTACACAGTCCAATACTACTACATAGCATACAATCCATATACAAGGTCTACTCAGTTGTAAGGGGCACTGTCATTTAAAAAATAAAATAAAATCAAATACAGACTTTTAAGTGCACCTTATAGGACAGAAATCAAGGTAATGACAAACAAAACAAAACACTGATGTCAGTATGAGATGCTCCAGAGAACATTTAGCCCAACGGCACTTCTCTCACTGACTTTTCTGGACTTTACGAGTTTCTTTAGAGGAGCAATGTTGCTGCGTGGATCCCGTGTCCTGCAAGTACAAGTTAGTAAACACGACCAAACCACTCTCGAGACTTTGTTTGTTCGACTTGTTGAAAACATGACATTTATTAGGCCGGTGTTTCTTTTCTTTGGAGCTTTTAGCTCCATTAGTCTCTTAAGTTGCCCCTTAAATGTCTGAGAGTGTTTATCTAGCGATGTTGACGAGGACGGTGGGAAGAGCCGGCGGAGGGGCCAGATGAAGAGCTGCGTGCCAAAACGAGTCACTCGGCACTCTCATCTGTGACATCCAGTTTGAAAATGTCAAAGAAAGCCTTCTGGTTGGGACACGCCCACCCACTTCCATCCCCCACGTTGGCTCCAGTCTTCTAAAAACACAGGCTGCTTCCATTCCTGTAGTCCTTTAATTGCTAATTTGCCTAATGGATGTGAACTCAAGTGTATGTAGCTGTTTCGGCTAGGAGGGACAAAGAGACGCGAGGTTCGGAGGTCAGACCAGAGACCCCCCCTCAGGGGAATTTCTGCCCCGTCTGAGCACTTTACAGGATTATTTAGGCTAACTTTCATCTCTGTTGCCGGAGCTATAAGAGCTCGCGAAGCGTTCTGACCTGCTGACCTCCACCGCTGCTGCTCTTTTTCTCGGGGAGGAGTATTGGAGGGAGTAAAGTGTCTCTCCTAACCGGAGCCTCATAAGTATCGTTTTAGCTAAAGCTCACCTCTGGGCTTGCCCTGCAGCCAAAGGACGGGACGTCATTACAGGAGCAAAAACCTGCAAGGTCAAGTCTGCACAATGAGCTGATTCAGGGAGGTCAAGAGAAGCTTCTGCTGAGCTGGATGAGTGTCTCTGAGGAAAACCGAGGTCAACGAAAACAACTGCAGGGTGACAGCTTTTCCCTAATGTGTACGGTCACTAAAACAATACTAAACGTTTTTCTACAAGTGGTTATGTACAACTTAAAGACCATTTTAAACCTATTTTCACCAGATATGAACATAACTTTTTTCCTGGACATATTTAACAACTTGTTTTGAAACTACGGCTATCAGGAAGGGCCTAAAGACCACAAAAAAGGCTAAACCAATTCCATGCAAGGGTCATTTTTATCATGTTGCAGTAATCCTCTTTTAAATAAGAATTTAGGGACAAAGGTAAAGAATACAGATCCATTCAGGACAAGTTCTGTGAAAGATTACAGTATCAAGATAAATGCTTGCTTTTCTTTGTTAGAAACAATCTAGACATGAAATCAGCTTTTGTTTATTTTAGATTTTTTTAATTTAAAGATTTGTCATGAAAACCAGGAAAACAAAAAAATATTTTACACTATTGCACTAAGGTGACCCACCGGATTTCATGAAAAATTCACTTTCTTGATGTTTTGCATCAAAGTCTTAACTGGTTCCCATCACAACAGAAAATGACTTAAAGTTTGTTAATATTTGAAAAAAATAAGTACCTTTATATATCACACTAATTGCTTTAAAGCAACTTGGAGAGATGTGTTCCTGCAGATTTAGAGAGTTCTCAGTGTTGTTCCATGACAGACGAGCAGTGGAAAAGGCAGTTTTTCTTGTGGATAAAGAAGGTTCCTAAAGTTTCAACATTTTTGAAAATATTCTATTTTTCACACTGCTAGTAGATGCATGCAAAGATTTAAACCTGGCTTTTAGACCAGGGGTTCCCAAAGTGAGAAGTTTCAAAAATCAGGTTTCTTAAATTTCCTAAATTAGCCTAACAAAGATCATTTTTAACACAAAAAGCTGCTGTTGTTTTCTTTAACTTTATTTTATTTTCAAACAAGAACAACAGGAAAAAAACAAACACAAAAAAAGAAAAAACAATGCAAACTATCCTACAAACAATATCAGATGCAACAAAAATGTTCAGTGTACAAAAAGGGATTTGGAAGAAGCTAAAAGCTTATCAAGTCCAACCCCCTTTGTTCTTATTCAGCCCAAATTAAATTAAATGAAATTGTCTATACTGAGGGGGGACGTACCATGTCAGAACACCAGCCATTCAGTGACGGGGAGTTTGTAAAAGAATGTTGACAGTAGCTCACATAGACATCACACTGGTCTGTTGTTGACCAAAATTGATATTTCTCAGTGTTTCAAACCTTTCTCTGTTTGTTCTTATGCTCTGTTAACTGTACAAATGACACTTGGTTATTAAAGTTGCTAAAAACAACATTTTCTTCTGTTTATCCATTTTTTACACCAATATTGGTCCCAGTCTAATGCTGAGTTCTTAATTTGGCCCTCCGCTACAAAAATTGAAGAACCCCTGTTTTAGACATTCAAATTGTTTTAGTTATATATATTTTTTAACTTATCTTTGCTCTTTCAAATTTTTTTTCAAAATAAGCACCAGTCAAGAATAATTTGTCTTATGAAGAGCTAGGATCTAGAAATAAGGAATTTTAAAGTGAGACAAAATCAGTTCGCTTCAAACTGTTGCAATAGAAAAAAATTATTTAAGACTCTAATAATCTCAAAATGCACAAACATTTTTGGTTACATTTTTAAAGATGTTATTCTGACGTTAAACGGCTTTCATTTTCATTACTTTGGGAACAAAAATGTACATTTTATTCGAAGAATTAGTGCTAGTTTTGATTTTATGAGGCTTTTTCAAGATAGGCCAACTTGTACAATATAAGATCATATTCTCATTTTGTTTAAAAATTAGTAATTTCCTTTTATTACTCTTTATTAGTTTTTTGTTACTGTAATAAAAATAAACTACAACCATACATGCAAACTCCCAAAATACAAGCAATTTGCATAGAAGTAGCAAAAAACATACTTATTGATCTGTAAAATATTCGATTTAAACTGCTTATTTTTCCCTTTTTGAATGCTAGTGTGGATTTCTTGTTAAGTAAAACTGATTTGATACTTTCTAGAGATTTTCTTCTTAAGATTTGAGCTTTTTTGCTATTTTAGAGTGAAAAAAATGGTCTCCAACATCTGGGAAGTTTAAATAAATTCATAAAATAATAAGTGTGAAGGGTTAATGAACTTCTCCTCTCAGTGTAGTTTTTCTTTATTGGGATTAAATAACAAACTTGTTCTCAGTCTTCAGCTCTTGTTTTCCCAAGCTGCACCCTCCATTAGCAGAGCGAGACCCTGTTCGCAGTTTGTGAGCAAATACTTCATGCTAAATGAAATAATGAAAGCGTAGCAAGAAAGACGGCTCCCGTTGCCAGCGCACAACTGCATGTCAGAGTCAGGGCTGCCCCCGTTGCCAGGGAACCGGGGTCACCCCCTGCAGACAGCAGTGTTCGCCGGCCGGTCTGTGGCTGGGAGAAATGGAGCGGGGAGGCAGAGCACGAGTGCTGATCAAAGTTTAGCCGGAGCCCCGCTGCTCTCTAAATAAATCCCCCCCACTGCTGGGCTCTCAGTGCCCGCCTTGTTTCGATAAGTCCCCCTTATTGTACAAACAGCCAGGGGTCTTTGAGCCCAGCCAGTCACTGCGAGCTTCCCACAGGATTACATATCTAAATATATGGTGTGAGAAGAGCCGCTGCTGCATGAGACTGTATCACAGTGCGTGCGTCTGAACATGTGTGAGAGACGCTTAGCCGTCCTGTTAAATTAACCTTAGCTTAACAGGATCAGAACCTTTACGGGCTTAACTCCCACTGGCTGCTGTTGCATTAGCGGGAATTTACCAAATGATCCCGGTGTCGTCCGACTGCGCCGGGCTTCACAGCCAGAAATATTCCCAGTTTTGTTTTTGTTTGTTATCTTGCCGAGGTGGATGTTCACATCAAGTTCATCTCTGTGTTCCGTACACAAGACCAGGAAGTGTTTATTAAAAAAAAAAAAAAAAATACTCTTGAGTTGTCTCGCCTGAATCTAGCATTTTTTTCCCAGACGTTAGCTGGGAAATTCTCATAACTTTGGAGAGAGCAAAGTGCATGCTGGGATGCCAGAGATAACCATCTCTTACATATTAAATTTAGTTTTTACAAGATCAGGGTATAACGCTTTGGTCATATGACAGGAGTTGTGCTCAGCTTGATGGAAAAAAAGACTTTTAGATTAAATTAATAGCAGCTGATGATCTTGAGGTTTTTTCTTGCGCTTTTGGGAAAAGGTATTTCCCCTTTCCTGATGATTTTTTTCTTCTCACTTTAGTAATTCCTGTTTTAAATAATCATACAACTGTATATGTTTAAAGAAAGACAAGACAAAAGATTAAAGAAAATTATTTTACTCATTAGAGCATAAAAAAACTGTAAAAACTTGGGTGGCCCAAAAAAACTAAATAAATAAATAAAGTTCTGTCTTATACTGAGCAGCAACTACTGTAATTTAGCAGTCACATGACCTTTTTGTGGCGTTTTAGACTGATTTGGAGCCAGTTTTTCAGCATTTCCATTCTGACAAGAAATCCTCATGTGTTGCATTTCCTTAAATGACCACTAGAGGCTTCTTTTTGATACAATTTACCTTTGACTCTAATATTTTAGACCAAAGCCAATGAAAATTGTATTTATGGTATTTTTAACATGTTCTTGTGACATTTTTCTGACGATGGAGGACATTTATAAAAATTAGATTTATTAGTATTACTTTATTCAAATTATTGAATCAGGATCAGACAAAAAATTCAGTTTGGAAAATCTTGTTGGTGAGATGTAAACTATAGGTAGCCACAAGCTCCCAGCTCCGCTTCATTCTGATCCATCATGACTACATCCATGTGTGTCTTCGTTTTCCTTTTCTGATCTGGAATCTGGCTCAAAACTCTACGGCTGGATACCATTATTGCTGCACCACTAATGTAAGGTTGGGGGTGTGAGGGGCTATAAGCTACTGGAAGGGCACCTTAACAGAGAGATGATGGGAAATGGGGGCAGGGTTGTTTGGAACCAACTGTCCTGCTGTTCTGCAGAAACTATGTCATATATCCATCCATCTTCCTGACCGCTTCATCCCTTTCGGGGTCGCGGGGGTGCCGAAGCCTATCCCGGCTACTGATGGGCGAAGGCGGGGTACACCCTGGACAGGTCGCCAGTCTGTCTCAGGGCATGTCATATATGACAAGCCAATATATCAAATCAATCCATATTCTTAATATCAGGATGTTTTTAAGCCTAGTAATGCCAAAACTTCCGGTAGTTAACTAGTGACAGCCAAATGTGTGATATTTATTTAATTTGAAAAAAATCACAATCTTCATACATATATATCAGCTACCTTACATCTGCATAAACAGCAATTTCTCAGTCACTCTTAATGCAAAAAAATAAATGTGTTTTTCCTCTTTGCAGCAGCTTTTCTATCTCACAAATAAGTCAGTGTTTGCTGTGATGTTGGTGAAAGTGTGACCACAGATAGAATAAATGAACTTGCTCCTGTTTTTCTTTTGGTTAACTAGGAGGGAGTTGCACTGCTTTGTTAAAACAAACAAGTTCTGGTTTTTGTTTGTTGAAGCACGTCTTTAAGCATTCTGTCCCAGAAGCTCATGACTGGACCTAAAAAGTTTTAGTTACCCCACCTAAACATCCGAGGCCTGTTGTTGATACCGTGGTATGCCCGGTCTGGTTTGGAGGGGGGTTGATCTGTGGCAGGGTCGGGGTGGGCCCACACAACACAACACATTGTAGATGTGGACCAAAGTGAAAGGTGGTTGGGGTTCCCACTGTCAAGCTTGATGGAAGCCAAGGCTTTCAATGAGTAATTTTGTAAATAAGGTGGCAGGTGGGATTTGTTGGACATGCCTACTCTTTCTTTTACAAATGCTGGGTAATGTTCCTGACCTCCTCACCTCAGTGGGGGCCTCGGCAGCTGGGGCGCCTCAACCTATGCAGCCAACACAGTTGAATCCCCTGAGTGTGTAATGCTTGCATGAATGTACATTTGCGCCTGTCTGAGTGTATAAATTGCCGTACGGCCAGGCTTCTTCTCAGCTGTGACACACATACACACACACTCCTATTCTCCTCTGCGTGGGGGAAACTCTCTTTTTTGATTGATGTGCAGAGGCTCCTTCCGTTTTTTCTAGAAAGGAAAGTTGGAATGTCTTAGTTGTAGCTCTGAATCTGCTTCACACCAATGTTTAAGCTCGTCAGCAACACATGTTCAAATGACTGCTTCCAATGAAAAGTTTATATAAATGCCAACACATTCTGATTCCCAAGTTGTCTATTTGGCATTTGGTGGTTTGGGTGTCCCCAACTTGTTGTTTTTTGACGTACTAGTTATTCCAATTAAGTCAGGGGTCCAGGTGTTTTGTCGAACGTGGAACCGAACATGGATTGGTCCTCTGGACATGGCAGGTACCGACCGGTACCCTAACCCGATACTTTAACCCTAACCCAGTTCCCAAAATGGTACCACATCCTGTAGCAGACGTGTGCAGTTCCAGTACTGTCCGGTACCATGCACTTCAGGTCCGGCTGAACTCCATAGCACTATCGCTGGGTGATTTTCACCCGGGCGAAAGTATAAACATGAATTTCAAGATGTTGCATTTTTCTGAGTGTCATTGTCTCTGGGTAAAGTCATACATGTCTCAGGCATGAATGGACCAAAGATCAAGTCTCCAGTATCATTATTTATTTTTTTTGAATTTTTTCTTTTCAAATTACAAATTTTTTAGCCATTTTCAAGCCTGTTTTTAGGATCTTCCTAATTCCTATGTATTTATTTTCCATTTTGGTACATAAACCACAGTTAAAAATAACTACTCTACTTTATCAGTTGGGGATGTATGTGTAGTGCTTTTTTAATTCACATAAGGGTCCACCGTTTGAAAATTGATCATGAAGGAGAAATGAATAGTTGCAGTTTGTGCCTGTCTGGAATTATATGTAACCATGTCTTTCATATATCGGTTAGTGCTGTGGAAAAAAAGGCCTGGAGTAAGGCCTCTTTGCAAGATCTGCACCGCTATGACATTTCACTTAAAGCTTTTTCCAACTGTGAATACATCTGCTAGTATTGGATAGCAACAGTCCAGTGTAAAACACTGCATGCTAAAAGTGCTTTCAACAACCCACGTTCAACACGTTCTTGAATGCACCACACCAATGCATTCTCACTCCCAACTCATCATACACAGTTCATGTTTGGCTCAGGTCCCCTCTGCGTTACATTTTGCCGTTTTGCTCGTCCCTAACTTGTCGTTTTTGACGTTTGGCTGTTCCCATTGAATCAGGGGTCCCCAACCTCTGGGCTGTGAACCGATACCGGTCGGATGGCCGCTTGGTACTGGGCCACGGCAGCTAATCAGGGGTCCTCAACCCTTGGGACCGGTTCGGTACAGAGGGTTGGACCAGACTGGTACCTTAACCTAGTACTGGTACTGGCTCCACATCCGTTACCGCGTCCAACTTGGGATTTAATGGGAACAGCCAGAACATCATAAACAACAGCTCAGGGACACAAATAAGTGACGCGGAGGGGAACCAAACCATACTTCCATGCATGACGAGCTGGGAGTGAGAATGTGTAGACCACACATGCATGGTGTGAATGCAGCATAAGATCCAAGTTGGGGGAAGTTGACAATCCAAACATACTAACGGACAAGATATCGTTTGAGACAGTGCTGGATCAATGTGCAAACTGAAGCTAAGAGAGTGTGGAATGTGGTCTCCTCGACCATTAGCTGAGAAGATAAAGCTGCTGTTACCATAGCGACGTCATGTTTCAGAGGTGGCAGGTGGAGAGGAGAGGCTGGAGGTCAGGCGTCATGGTGATATGGTCAGGGATACCGTCATGTCTGCAGCTGCTGCGTGCTAAGAAGGACGAAGAAAGATGAAAAGAAAAAGTGTAGGGGAACAAAGAGCCTTAGATAAAAATAAAGGGACAAGCCAACATAAGCAGTAAAGACTGTCTTCAAAAAAATCTACAGTCTTTAGTGGAATAAGGTTGAAACTTAAGTGGCAAATCATTTAGCCAGATGGACAAGTCTCTAAGAGGCTTCTAAGACAATGACTGTGGTAATAGCACATGACATTATTGTATATGCCACATATAAATATGTGAGTCTGTTTGGTCAGGGTAGGTGAAAAAAAACACCGTCAGGATAATAAATCTCATGGAATATTCTATCCTTCAAGTCGACTCATTCTATTTTTCATTGTTTTCATTACTTCTTTCTATCAATTGAAAACATTTCTTTAATGAAATTTGGACTTTCTGGACCTTTAATCAACATTAAGGACAACCTTATAAACTTCATGTCTCCATTTGGTAAATAACTACGGCCATGTCTCTTGCTTTAGCTTTACATCAGTACAAAAAACTGTCTAAAGAATTATCTATTACTTCTTATTATGAATAAATGGGAAAGTAAAATGTGGTCAATTGGTTAGATGATGCCAGAATTTTTCCCCTTCTTTTGAGATAGGTTAAATTACTCCTTTATGTGTGTTGAAGAGATCATTCCAATTCTTAATCTTTTTCTAAAAAGAGCTAATTTTGAGATAACTGCTTTGACCATATTACGTTGGAATAAATGTGTAATTCCTATAAATGTACAGGTGTAAAAAAATGAAATAAGTTTTAAAGAGAAAACATCCAATAACACACCAGTATCTCAAGTCAGAATTTCAAAATAAAATGTTTATCTGCTTTTTTTTAGCGTCTAATTCTGTGTGATTTCAACATAAACTGTTGGAATGCTAACAATTAGCTTGTCAACACTTTTCCACCATGATGAGAAGTGAAATATTTCTTATATTGTTTTTTGAAATTAACCAAATTTGTAGTTGAGAGGGCCAAAATGAGCTTTAAATCCGTGTTGTATTCATGTGAATCGTGTGCAGACTAGAGAGGGACAGAGTGTCTCTCTGTCCTCAGGCTGCAGTTTGCTCATTACATCACATGTTTTCCACTGGAGACATTAGTGCTCTTTGATGAGGCGGAGTGCTCCATGTCAGCCACGAGGATGCAGATAAACTCCATATCTCTGCCTGCTGAGAGCATCTCTTGTCTGGTGCCCTGAGCGTGGCTCTGGAGGCCAAGCTGAGGGGGTCTAAATTAGCTGATCGAACAAGGCACTGCTCCTCTAACCCAGAGTGTGATAGCACAGACAGCCTTTCTTTTCTCTTACATAAATACAGAACAAGTTGACTCTGTGTTTGTTTGCTGTATCATCTGTTTCACCCTCTGAATCTAAGTGCTAAAAAAGACATCACCTTTTAAAGACCTTTTTGATCTATTGTAGAATAATTTCAATAAGGAAAGATGTTAGGAAAGTGAATAAAGATTTATTTATGGTATAAAATATCCATGAATTGGTCTGTAGTCTTTAGTCTATAGTCCAAGTGGAGAATGGGGTGGAAGAAACTGTCTGGAGTGTAGAGAGATAAATGTCTATGAATTCAAAGCACAAATTAGATAGTGATTGTCTGAGAAAAAAATGAGGGCATGGAATTTGACAAGTGGTTTAGAGTGAAGGCTTAATTGATGAGTGGCGTGTTGAGAAGAAAACAGCCTACCTAGATGTGAGTTAGATCTTCCTTATTGAAAAGATGCCAAGGCTTCACTCCCAGATGTCTTTTAGTGATGATTGTGGGATTTTTAGCCAAAACAAAAGAAAAACTGTGTCGTTGTCTAGAGCAACAGAAGTTTATCAGAAATTTGCCTCCTAGTTGTGGACAGGACTGTTGGCATGGAGTAAGCCCACCTCCACTTCCCATCAATTTCAAGGTTTTTTTGAATGTTTACCAGTCTACCGGATGGCGGCTGAGGCAATGCTTCCTGTGTACAATTGTGCACTGCTTGCACATTGTCAGCGCACAAGAAAATTATTTCAGAAACCAATCAGATTATGGGGGGTGGGGGTGGGGGGCATGCACAGATGTGTATGCACAGATACATAAAACTTTAGAGGGAATGGTGGTCCATGTTGGCCAGGATAGCCAGATTGTCATCTGGTCATCCCCAGGCCCTCAGCCCGTATCAACAGCCCTTGTCGAATTCCCGTTCTACCTTACAATTTCAAACAATCAGAAGGTGGCAGTGGGAGGGCAGCACAGGGGCAGGGGGGTGGCCGGAGGGTGGCAATCTGAAATTGGCCAATCAGTAGACGATTTCTAGGACCTTGGAGACCCTCCTACCAGTGATGCCTTCCTACCACGATTACCTCCTTGCGACCTCCAAATGTGCCTGAGCAGCCAAAAAAATTGTCTGGTCACTGCAATCTTTGAAATTTTTCTTCAAACCTCGGCTGCCACCACATGGCCACTAGCTAATTTTGTTAAAGCATTTAGGTCACTGCGCATTTTGGTATAGGTGACCATAGTCTTAGCGGAGTCACTGCAGCATTTGTTTTAGCGGGACCAGTCTGTTTTTTTACATGTGGTAAACAAGGTCAGGAGTTACTGGTATAGTAAATACGCTAATGTGGCTAACGTGTAGCAGTGTTAGACTTTGTTTTTCTTTGTGTTACTAACAAGGTTAGAATTAGGGTGATCATAGTACCATTTGTATTAAAAGTTTCAGTCTGTTTTTGTTACATGTTAGGTGTTCTGAGTTTGTTAATGTTTAGCGTGTTACCTCTCACTCTTTTATCTCATTTAATACTCCTTATAGTTTGATGGGCCTAATATATAACATAAGTTGAGAAGATGGACCATTTATTGATGATGCAGCTCGTAATCTATTGCGCCCAGAGGCGAAATTGTCAAAATTTTTATAAAGGCAAGGTTGCAAATGTTACTACTACTACTTTTCAAACTTTTTTCAGAATTTTTGTAGGTAAGAATTCTTTGTTTTAACCAAAAACTTTAACTTATATTCCATACGGTATTTTCACTGCGAATCAACTATTCTGAAATGTACATCGTTGTAGTTTGAACCATTTTTGGAAAACACAAACTGACATTGCTTCATATTGAAAACGTGTCCTGATGTTTATACATATTTTAAAGATTGCAATAAAGTTCCAATGAGATTTGTATCGACAAAATGAATGTAAACTATTTTTGTACTATACACAAGTGTTTGGGAGAAAGTCAGTTTTGCTGAAGTCAGACAGACTTTTGGAAGTCTTATTCACATATTTAGTTAAATATTTGTATTTTTCTTGCGTTTATTTTTAGAGTTGATGCAGTTTTGATAAATCTTTTAACTCATATCTCTTTCTGAGTAAAGACCTGGCCTTCTGCGTGAGAACAAATGAAGGCGTGCGTCCACACGTTTCCTCCAAAATGATAAAGTTGTCTTAAAGCGATAAGGATCTTTTACCCAAATCACATGTGGAATACTCCTCTCTGTCCTGATGATGGCACCGCTGAGAGGACAGGCTGTTTTCCTGGCCTCCATATCAGTTTGGAGAAATTTTAGGAACCAAGTCTGATCCCACTCGTATGATAGCCCAATTTTTTAAGTTGTTGTCATCTTATTTTTGAGATGTCCATCACCATCTCTTGTTCCTTGTAAACTGATGACTTAATTGTCTGTCTTTTCATTCTAAAATTGCACACCATGACACAAACTGCTGATGCCTGTGTTATCTTTGCAGATTGTGGGAATGTAAACAGAAAAGGAAGCGAGTTACAGCACATTTCATCCAATCCCTATCAGCTCTGCATTCTCGCTTCCTGCCAGAGCTGGGAGGCCGATCGATCAAAGGCCAGCTAATCCTCACTGCGTGTTCGGCCCGGGTCGGTGTGAAGCAGCCAGCACGGAGGGGCTTTATCAGGGGGAAAGATGCCCTCCGACCTCAACCTGACTGAGGGTCCCGAGACAGGAAGAGGTCAAGGGGTCGCAACAGAAACTCATTCACACCTCACAGTGCTGCGCCACAGGCGGAGGCAGACTCCTGCTGGGTGTCCGGTAGCTAAACAGCCGCTAGATGAGGAACCAGGCAGGAGCGTGATAGCAGATATCAAGTTTGTCTGCAGTCTAGACACTGAAGCATGTGGGAGGACTCGATTAACCTCAGGAGGTTATCTGGACGTACTCTGGTGCAAAGGAACCAAATTCTATAACACATGTGACCAAAAGCCTTTCAAAGATCGTTGTGTACTCACACATCATCAGTGGGTTCATTTATGTCGTATAATTTAAGATGAATAAAGAGTTAAAAGCATCGTGTCTCAACTTAACATCTGAAGATCAAACAGGATGTAGCCAGTTTTGCAACTTTAACCAGTTCAAGCCAGTTTTTTGTTTTGTCAACATGCAGCGACTCCTGCCGCCAGCACTCCTTATATTAAACAAAAACAACCCCAACAGTTCAGAAATGATCGGATGTGTGGGAAGACTGCGCATTTTAACCTTCATCGTGAGCTTGATCAGCTCTGTAACAAGTGTCAGTACAGCTATGACTCACTGGAAGAAAAAAAACTGTTTTGAATTAGAAAAGGAAAAACATTTACACATATTTTTGCCCTTACTTTTTCAAAGACAGTTCAATACTTTTGTTTTAAATTTATGTTTGCTTTTTATTAGTTCAGATCCAGTCTATCAAACAGCATTTCAGTGCAACACAGTTCCATCTAGATGGTTTTAAAAGGGAGGTCATCACTAACTTAAGGTTTGTTCCATAACTCTTCCATATTGGGTGATAATGAGCATTTGGGTATCAATCCGATACCGATCCGATACTGGTCAATATCGATAATATCTATACCAATATTGATGTTTTTTTTGGTAAAATTTGTAAATAAAAACTTCTTGAAATTAAATAAAAAATGAAGATGTAAATGCAAAACAGTCTACAAACCAAAAGAAACAAGTAACTATGATAAAAACAATAAATCACAATGTTTAATGATTAAAAAACAACTGGTAGAAATATAAAAAATTTGTAAGTTCTTAACTTTTAAATAAAACAATAAAAACAGCCGCCGGTATGTTATTTCTTTGCCGCTGCTGAGATCTCACAGGACTGGTGAGAGTGGTGAGGAAATATCAATATCTGCAGGTCAGTATCAATACTAACTTGAGATCAATACTATCAATATTTTGGATCAATCTGACAAGCACTAGTGAAAGCAGAACCAAAGATTTCTTTAAAAGAGATTAGATGCTCCAATGTTTTAAAATTTTGACTTGACTGAAATTAAGAAAATGAAAATTACAAATTTCAAAATCCAATGATTTGTTATGGCCTAAAGATAAGAACAAAGGAAGTCAGTCATAAAAGACATACCTCACACCTTAACACCTAACATCATCATATCTTCATTAGGGGGGGGGGGGTAAAAGATGAAAAATCCGTTCAGCATGTCAGCATCTGTCCTACTTCACCCTTACTTACGTGTTCTTTGGTGTTTACTATGAACAGTTGCGCGAAGCATAAGCTTAAATATTTTAATGTACCATCTCACAGAGTGGTCAACGATCTTGACATTTCCTGCGGGCTGTCTGCGTTTTCCGTACAGGTCTGCACAATGTTTTTGCCAGCAGACAGCCCGTATCGACCTGTAAGGGCAGTTTTGATTCAGGCTTTACATGTTTCAGATGATACCCAAGAACTGTGACAGTGCAACACCTACTCATCCCCAAGTCGTCACATATTGGTAAAGGACCCCTCCACGTCACTTTTTGATGTTTTGGGGGTCCCCAACTCATCGTTTTTCAACGTGCTGGTTGTTTGTAAAATCAAGCGTCCACAACCCTTGGTACCATACGCGGACTGGTCCTCGGTACGGTACCCTAAGCCAGTACTAAAACCCCAACTCTGTAACGATTTGCGTCCAGTATGTAACCAGTACCGCATCTGATAGGGTACCAGTTCTAGGTAAGGGTTAGGGTACCAGTTCTGGGTTTGTGTACCAGTGCGCTCCGTGTCACGGTACTTGACCGGTTCCGCTTTGTGACCCAGTGGTTGGGGACCCGTGATTTAATGGGAACAGCCACCTCGTCAATAAACGACGAGTTGGGGAAACCCAAAACGTCAAGGGTCCTTAACCACATTTCTATATGTGACGACTTGGGATTGAGAATGTTCAAATAATGGATCTTTTTTAAAAAATACATCAAAAAGTGCTACTATGTCATGTAGAAATGTCATTATAATGAAGTTTAAACTTGTTATTAAATATTGTTCAATTTTACAAATAAAGTATTACTTTCTGCTTGTCCATAAGCAAGGGAAAAGATTTCATCTTAGCAATTCACCACCAACAGTTTTTGTTTTGACTTCCCTTTTGCTATGTCTCTCTCACATGTCCTATTTTGGACTGAGGACCACATCACAACCATCCTGATATTTATAAAAACCTCCAACTTTCTGGTACAAAAAATGATGGAAACATCTATGTAAATCCTATAAAGTTAAAGTTTAGAAAGACCAGTACATCTTCCCTGTCTGTGAAGAATCTTGGGATCTTCAACCAAAGAAAAGTATTTTCTTATTAAAAAACGAAAGTAACCATGAAAAAAACAACAGTTAGTAGTAGAAAACTGTGTTCTGTGTCCCTATTGGTTATCTCCTCTATCTCCTCCATCCCCTTTCTCTTGTGGAGATTACTGAATCTACACAACTCTTAGATCACTGGTAGAACTTTGGTTTCATCCTGTAGAATTAAACTTATTTTACTACGAAGGTTTGAACTTTAAGAGTTAAAAGAGTGTGAAAATGTTCATGTCTTTCTTAGAAAAGAGTATAAAAGTGTTTTTTACAACCTTAAAACAGCTATGATCCTTTTGCAACAATCACCTATTTTTGGAACATAACTCCCACAATAAATGAAGGAAACACTGTAATGCAAAACGAGAAGACCTATTTTCCAGTTCATGAACTCAACTTATAGATATCTAAGAAAAACGTGATTTTAAAAGCATAGTTTCCGGCATTAGGCAGAACATTTAGCAATTATTGGGAGCTTTTATCGTTTTAAATGCTGACCTTTGACTGTGTACATCCTGGACAAACCCCCACTATGTCACCTTCCTTATTTATGAACACCTGAAGACTGAAGTTGCAATCAAACTGAATATATACCACACATTGAATTGGTTGACTTGAAAGGAACATTCTGCTCTACATTGGCCTTTATATGTCTTCTTTTAAACATGGTTTTGCTCCACCACATTAAAAGGCACACACTATTCTGTTCATGAGAACACAATGCAACCAAAGCACAAAAAAGATGAACAAGAGCAGCTATAGCAGACACAAAAAGGTAACATCTCACCATGTGTTCTCTGGGAAGCAGCAAAGGCAGTGATGAGAGGGAAAAT
>NC_050531.1:18987287-18997814 GCF_002922805.2 Oryzias melastigma | reverse complement strand
ATCATAATCCATGGATAATTACAGCACTGACTTCAAAGGGAAGAACACAGAGACCGCTTCAATCCGGCTCTTTCATTAGTTGTATTTCAGGATCTCTGTCAGAACTGAAAGGTGACTGAGGTGCATCAACCTGCCCATGTTGCACAAAACATCCACTATAAAGGAATGCATTATGGAGCCTCCCCACTGTGCGACTCTGAAAGGGAAGGGTAAGGGAATCGGTTGAAAATACGATCAAACTTTGTCATCCGGCCAAAGCCTGCGCGTCTTTGTGTGCTACAGTATCAAAGCGACATGCAGTAGGATCGTCAGACAGCATCAGCTTTGATCTGTTGATGGCTCAGTGTCTGCGGAGCTCAGAGGCTGACCTTTCATCTGGCCCAGAACGTGGGATTCACTCGGGCTTCAGTAATGAGATGATTAACAATAATAACCCCCCCAGAGAATGGGAGGGTGGGGGCGTGGACAGAGACAAGCTTCTGTTTAAGGGATACTGTCAGCTACAGATTCTTTTTTTTTCATTTTTTCTGCCTAGTTTCTTTCTCTTACTTCTGTTTCAATCACCCCACTTAAAATACTTTCCCTGCGTTTCATCCAAATGTGACAGTTTGTGTGACAAGATCAGCAGCCATCATCCCTCCCAAACCCAGGGGGAGTTAAGCAACTGGTACAGGTCTGCCACAGGTCACGACTGCAGAGTTCATCCGTTTAAAAAAAGAAAATACTCCTGATTCCTTCCCAAGTGTTTAGTGGAGATACTCAGTGAATACAGACAAGGTGGCTCAAAAAGGTCTTAAATTTAACTGAACTAAAATAAATCATTGACTTGTCTTAAACTCTGGTGAATTGGTTTTCCATTTTTCTTGCCAATGCATTGTGACTTTGTGTCATATAAAAAAAAAAAATATGGGATTCTTTGTGTCCTGAAGTCATGAACAGGTCGGAAATCCTTTAATTTCAGCTAGCTAATTAGCCCACACCGACTAGCATGCGCTAGCTAGCTAATTAGCTCATGCTAGTCGGTGTGGGAAAACAGGAAAAAGCTAATTCATAGAAAAATGGCTTGAAAATAAGGATTTTTTTAGGTGGTTAAACTGGTTAGTGAAAATTCTTATAAAATGAAATACACAGTTTTCCGAAAAACATATGAACTCAATAGGAATCATGACAATCAAATCACAAATGTGGAGCAAAAAGTCAAACAAATTTAAATGTTCTTAAAAAGGTCTCAAAAACCCTTGAATTTAACTTCTGTAAATCTATGGACACCTTGACAGGACTGTTATATTTCCAAAATGATGTCTATAACGCAGTTCAAGGAAAGAATTCCAGTCATAGTTTGTTTCTGTCACGACATCAGATGTCAGTATTTCAGCATTCCATTCATAAAGTTAATTTGTGACCTCACTTCCCATTCTTTTTATTGTTCAGAATTCAAGACATCAGCATGTTAAAAACATTCCCTTGATCTATTAAAGGCAGGGGTCCCCAAACTACGGCCCGAGGGCCGGATCCGGCCCACCTCCACATTTGGTCCGACCCCCCAAACACTATTCTTAATCTTTTTATTCCACTCTTCTGCTATCTGAGCTACGATATTTTTTGGTTTAATTTTTAAAATATTTTAGCATTATTTTTTTCTGTGAAGATTACAGAAATTATTATTCAAAATTTGGCTTTCTGGAAAACCATAAATGTTTACATTTCGACCGACCCTGTGATTGTTATGCTTTTTCTGTTAGCCTACAAACTGAGAAGAAAAGGTTTGGGGAACCCTAATTTATGGTAAATTTGAACTTTATTTGAACCTAGTAATTATTTTAATTTAGTTAGAAACTCTGATCTTTGACCTTTCTGTTGAGAAACCAGAAGTCTGAGAAATTAGTACCATATTTTGGAGAATATAGTGGTGCACCCTAACGCCTTTGTTGTAGTTTTGCTTGTTTTGTGGTAGTCTAAGGTTCATTTGCCCAGGGGTCCCCAAACTTTTTCTTGTGTGGGCATTATAGATTGGTGGAAATGCGTCACATTGGGTTTCGATTAGACATACTGAAAAAAATAAAATAAAATCATGCCTTTCAGATAGTGTTTGTGGGGCCAGCCCAAACGTGGAGGTGGGCCAGCTCTGGCCCACGGGCCGTAGTTTGGGGACACCTGCATTAGAGCACCCAAAAATCTGATTTCACAAACTCTTCAAAAACAACATTCTCAGTGTTTTGTAGGTCTTCAGAGCATTAAATACTACTCCGATCATCTTTTGATATGTTGTAAAAGTGCTATTTTGACTATCCCATAGGACATAGCTTCTGCAGAGCAACAGTAGTACATTAAATATTCACCTTTGCATTGTGGGCGGGACTGTTGGCGAAGAGCATTTCTGTCTCCGCCTCCCCTCCCAGTTGCTGAAAGCTCTCTTTTTACGTGCTCCCCCACTAGCTGACAGACCCTCACAACCCTAAGCTAACTTTAATGTGAAACAAAAATGGCGAGCAATATTGGAACTATCCAACCATACAGCTCGGATAAGGAAAACAAAGACATTCATGGATCTAGTCGTCTACAAGTGGATGCATTAGAATGTGTATTTTCAACATCCCAAATATGATCAGTATTTTTTTCATCTGCACCTGATTTATAACAATTAAAATAAATAAACAGTCAGAAATGCTATTTTGAGCTTACTTTTCTTTGTACATCTGAATGGGTCTTTAAGATAACATTAAATCAAGGCACACCTAAAAAGTCGCTGCTTTGATGCATCCTTTCTCTAATTGTGGAGGACATGGGGAAGGGTTCAAAACCCAAGCTGTGTGCTGCACAGAAACCGTATTGTTGTTTTGTGCCGTGCCGTCCATAGATTGGTTCATGCGGCGATGGAAAGCTCCCTGCGGCTGCTTTACTGCCGTCTGTGGGCCTCTGCTTTGCGCTGCATGCCTATTTCCTGCCGGCTGCGTGGACCGAAACGAGACCTCCGTTTGAGATCCGACCCATTTTTTTCTTTTTGACCACACACACCACAAGAAATGTGGGCAAATATAAATCCATAAGAGCTCTTACCCTTTAGTCTGAGGTCCCCAGAGACTTCATGAAAAAGACGCTATAGCTCCCCCCCCCTCTTTACAATCAGCAGACCAAGGCTCAAATTATAATCAACCTCAGTTTACACTTCGTTTGTTGTGGGGCAATTAGGCAGTCCGAGCTCAGACAATGCGGTTACACTTTCCTGCAGCAAATGGCCTGCATCCTGCGCCTGAACCCGGCCAAGGAAAACCGTCCAATAGCAACGGAGAGAGGGAGAGATGTGGCTTCTGTGGGCTTTGCACAAGAACAGGCCTCAACCTGGCAGCGAGTTTGTCAGCAGAGAAAATCAGATATGGCCTCATTTCCCTGGAAACCACCTCCAGTCACCTTCTCTGCAAACAGCTGCTTTCTTTTTTTTTCTTCACTTTGAAGCAAACAGGAAAAAGGCTGATTTCTCTCCACAGTCATGGTGTCATCCTAGACTGGCATTTCTGTGATGTTGTCTCTCCCAATCTCTCACACAACCTTGCATTATCAAGGCTGGGATGTGGCCGCTTGGCAGGAAATCAAGTCTGTATCTGATGCAGCTCGCGTAATCACGCTAGATTTTTCTGCGTTCTCAATCCTCCTCCTTTGTCGTCTTCTTGACCCCCTCCCTTATCCTGCATCAGAGAATGACCAATATCAAACATGTCGTGACAGACAGTTTTATCATTAAGATGGTTTCACTCAGCGTCCGCAAAGTGAGATAAAATTATCAAGAAGGACAAATGTGTCCAATCCTGCTGTGTGAAAGTGGAGCAAACGTCTGAGGGCTTTAGATCATGGAGGTATTGCACCTGGCCTTGTTATAGGCACACTGTTGCAGTTTTCACAAGGGGGAGGTCTTCTCAGAATGTTCTGCACTATAAGGTGAACTTTAAAGCCTTGATGTTTTCATACACATGGCACCTAATAATCCAGAACGTTTTATGGATTTATCTGACTGTTATTACTGAATACTGATCATCAGAATGTTAGTCTGGTTTATTAATTGGTGTCTGATCAGTTATCCCTACTGTACTATTAGTGACTATACCGGTCCATTTTGGGTTATTTGTTCATGACAGACCAACTCAGAACAATCATTGATGCCTCTAACACGATGGTGTCCGTATTGTAAAAAAAAAAAAATGGCAACTGGGCTTAAAGGAGCCCAGCATTTAAAGAAACAAACGCCTGTTAGACTCGACATTTATCGGAGACAGGACACAATTGGAAGATACATGGCATTGTGAAAGTGTGTTTTGCTAAGCGCCTTTAGCTCTGTGGAGGGGCCGGCGCTGGTACACAGACTCTTCCTGTTCTCACTTTGTGACGTCATCTTGTGAGAACCCGCTCATTTTCGTGGGTTGGGAGGGGCTGGTGCTGAGAGGAATACTCAGAAAAGCGTGTTTGGATCAAAACACCGCTTTGGGGTTTTTTATAGTGAGGAATGAATATCATAATACACTTAAAAGGTCAAGAAGTTGATTTTGCATGCAATAGACTCTTTAACATAAAGCAGAAAATGTGCTTTTCTCCACTTTATAATCCATTGGAATTGCATTATTTGTGTAATTATTATATGTGTGCAGTTAAAGAGTTAACGATATCTGAAAGAATGTAAACATTGGAGCTAAAGATCCGGTGTTAAAGGGGTTGAGAAACTTATTTTACCATTAGTAATGCAGATAGTGTTAACGCATTACATTACAACAAAGATTTTTGATGATTCTTTTCATCAAATAATTATCAAATTGGAGAATGTTTTTGTGCCCCAATACAAAAAAGCCTGTAACTTTGACATAGAGCTCTTATAATATGACTTAGTAAGACCCTATATGTCTGTGTTTTTGCACTTTTTGTAGAGCTGACATTGATTTTGATGATGATGGTCTTGTCTTGGAATCAATCATTGCAAATCTGAATTGTTGAATTGGCAGATTTGATACCAAATGTTGACACTAAACTTGATGGTGTTGATTTGAGATGTAAACAGGATGTTTTCCACACACAAATGGAGAAACACAACTGTTTCCAGCTTGCAGTTACTTCTCTTTTTTACAGTTCTTAGAGCTGTTAGTTGACAGACCTGTTTGTTAAATGTATTAAGGAACTGGACGCTTTCACTAAAGACTCCTTGGTCTTGATTTAAAACCAGTAACTTGACTCTTTAATGTGACTCAACAGCAAAGATTTATTCGCCATGCAACTTCTCCCTCCGTCCGACCTGGTCACGGTACCATCTTGGGTGTTCTTTGGTCCTTGATTGCTTGATTGATGCTTGCGGTGTCTGGGTGGTGTCGTACTTTGGGAAACTTCCCACAGGATACTGGATGTTATTTGTCCGAATGAGTAGGAGCTGCGTGAAAATAACCATAAGCCATGATTTCACACACACATAAATATATATATTTACACACTTACCATAAAGATCCACATAATGCGAAGTCTGTCTGTGTAAGAAAACAGGTCATACCACTGTAATTGCACAGGGATAGTTTGCAAACATCTATATTTATAACTTACATTCAAATCTCTGGTTTTGATGAAAGTGGTTAGGTCTGGAGACATGCTTGTGTGTGCTCTTTGTGTATAAAAAGAGCTCTCCTTGTAGAATAATAAGCAGTGAAACTGGATATAACTCTGTAAGGCTACCAGATGGCAACAGGGCTGATTTACTGAAGAAACTCCGATATGGGACAAACTTTCCATCCTAAAGGATTAAGAAATATCTGAACTTAAAGTAAGCTGATTTATAGATATGAAAGACACTTTTTTAATGTTTGTTGGTCCTGTTGTGTGTTCTGAATCTGATATATGCCGGAACACATGTCAAACACGCTTGCCAATGGTCAAACGGTTTTCCTTCTGGTTTTCATCTCTTTATCAAGCTCACACACTTCACTGTTAAGTTTCAAGCCTGTAAAGACCCACTCCAGTGAAAATGGTGTTTTAACTTGTGGAATGTTTCTGATAGAGGACATAGACGACGAAAATTCAGCTCAAAATAGCATATTTGAGTATTTCTTTAGTCAAATCATTGTAAATAAGGAGCAGACAAAAAAATAGCCACTTAAAAACTTGTAGTTGTGACACTACAATAGGTTTGCCACGAGCTCCCTGCTCTGCTCCTGAACGGTGCTTGAACAGTTGCTTTCTTAGAACATTTCAGTGTGATGAGACCAGGTGGAGGACAGCAGCTGAATCCAGCTAAGATGCTTTATTTTCTTTTTCCTGACAGTCTGCACTGCAACGCTAATTTTTCATTTACTCACATGCAGAAGTAAACACGTATCTCACCGTTCATCACGATCTTTTTACCAGAGAACTGTACACGTAACTCAGATCCATCAGGTTGCTGAATCAGAATCTTCTGCTGTGAAATTTAGCAGAACTTTCACTCTCTTCTTCTTCAGCATTTTGACTGAAGCTAGAGACAGTGCTGTGCGTCACAAAGCACCAAAATATGCATTCTTATACACTACCAATACCACCTTTGCACAGATTCTCGCTTCAGTACTCATCTGTAGTTAAAACTGAGTTGTACATGTCTCACTCTTATATCCAATAGCAATAATGGTGAGGCTCAGAGTTCACATCAAGTTCACATTTATCACAAGTTTGTTCTTGTGAGATCTTATTTTGTAAAGCTGCTCAAAGAGGCTTGGTGTGCGGCCAACTAGCGGTCGCTGTACTACATGTTTGCTTCTAAATAAATAAATAACATTGCTTTAGGATCCTTCACTGAATCGATATTTTCTTACATCCCTCTTTCCAGTGTCCGGCATCCTCTTTTTCTTCTCCTTCAATCTGTCTGTATCCTGACAGGGACAGAGGTCAGAGAGTTCCATCATCCCAGTCTCCTCTCATCGCGTCACCCATCCCTCTGTCTGCACAGAAAAAGCGTGACAGGAAATAGAACAAAAGCAGTGTTGTGGTCAACAATGAATGGGTTCTCATTCTTGGTGTTGACGGCGCCCGCTCTTTTCCACGGCTCAGATGCTGCGTCAGCGCAGAGTGGACGGCTCGGTTTTCCTCAAAGACGCAGTTTCCACAAACAGCATGACTGCCCTGGTGATGTTCTGAGGGTCAAAGACGTTTTACAAACTGTAGTTTCAGTCTGTCTCTGAACTATAAAGACAGTTTTCATGAAGTCTGACATCATTAAGAGTAATTTTTATAGTTATTATGCACTTCTCTTTCTGATTAATCGTTTTCAAGCTTTTCTTGATTTGTTTCTTCAGATTCCCACTGTAATTCAGGTTTTTTTGTGTTTTTGTACCCTAAAGCTCAGATAGATTACTTGCTATATTCTGGTTCACCTTTTTGGTCTCGCTCTTTTGCAGATTCTGTAACAGAAATGTTATTTATGTATGTATTTTATAGTAGTTTGTGTTTTGCGTCCTAATTGACTGTAGACCATTTTCAATCTCCTCCATCCACCTCTCCTGCACAGAATGTGTTCAATATGACAGAATTACATAAATCTTTGTGAGCAGATCTTTACTTTCATTCTATAATACTGGACTTATTTTTCTGTGAAGAGAGAAAAGTGTGAAAATGTTCATGTCTGTCTGGTAAAAGTGTATAGTCTCTTGTAAGGAGGTTTTACAGTCTTAAAACATTTGCAATCCTACTTTGTGGATTTTACCTACAGGTTATTCTCAAAATGTAACCGAGGGACAAACACCTGTATTCAACGTGTTACTGATCTCACACCAGGGTTCACTTGAAACCAAATTGAGATCCAGATTTAGCTTGTTTGGTCAACAACAGAGTTCAAACAAAATCTCGCTCAAAGGAAAGTCAACACATTATAGTGCAGACTACACAACCCAGCATGAATGTCCTTGAGCTGCTTTAATCGCTCAAAGATACCTGTGATTAGGGCTGGTTATCGATTATAATTTCCAGAAATGATTCGATTCAATTCACAAAGCCTGGGTCGATTTTTTTTTCTATTTTTTCGATTCTTCAATTCAATTCAATTTTAAGTTTACACATTTATACACATTTGTTTAGAAATACATTGAAAATCTACTATATGATTTGAATATATTTATATTGATCTGATACAGTTCACATACTGTAAAATGTATTATTGAAATAATAATGAGATTGTTAATATCATAGTGTTATATGGATTCTCTAAAGAAGAAGTTCTAACAAAAATGTTCAGATTATTAACATTGTAAACATTGTTCTGCTTCTCCTGGAGGATGTTTCAGTTTGGCCACTAGGTGGCAATCGAGCCATAGCATTACACCTTAATCCAGAAGAAGAAGAAAGAATGAGCAAAAAAAAAAAAAACGTTTTAGACCACAAATGGTAATTAAAAAAAATATTATTTTAAAAGAGTTTGGAAAATTCCTGCCCGTGAGTTTATAAAGATGTTTATTTAGTCAGCAATGTATGTTTAGGTCGAACGTGCGTTAGCATTAGCTATTCAGCAATGGTGAAATCCATTAACCGTTAACATCAAGCTAACAGACTAGCTTTATGCGCTATATTTCTATAAATTGATTATTGATTTGTTACTTTTAAATCAGTTCAAATCGATTAATCAGTTTTATCAACCCAGCCCTATCTGTGAGACACAATCATGATCACATTGTTACTAGAGACTTGTTTTTTTCATATGTAAAAAGTTTCTTAAAAGAAAAAAGAGGGACACACTACTTAAATGTAGGATTATTCAGCATTTTTTTCATTTTGACTTTTTTTAAATTAAAATTAAATGTGTATTTTAGCTATTTAGTTTGAATACCAACTTTTGAGGAATTATATATATTTTTTGCATTCGTACAAACTGTATTACTGAGAATGCAATGAAGAAGAAAAAAAGAAGACGAAGAACAAAAAAGAAACAATAACTACAATCAAGATAATACTGTTGCTAAAAGTCTGTAAAATGAAAAAAACAAACTTACATGATAAATAACAGCTTATGCGCCGCTCTCTTAACCACTGGACCATGAAAAAGATTTAGTAAGACTCTCGGCTGTAGACATTTTATTCAAGCAACTGCGCTTTCAACGTATGTGTGTGACATAACAAAATGCCGCTTTCGACGTACGGTTTTCAGTGCACTAAAACACAACTTTAGATGCGGGGTTTGTACGTGCTAAAATGCTGCTTTTTACACCTGTTTTGGGACAACACAAAAAGGAGTTATTTGGTGGGCCGGGGAAGAACTAATAAATTATGCCCACAGCCACAAAAAGGTTGGGGTCCACTAGTACTTTTAAAAGTTGTTGTCTTCATGGCCAAAATGCCTTATTTTACAGCATTTTTCCTGGCAATTACTGACCCTTTTGACTTGCCATAGAATGTTCACATTTAGCATATGGTGTTCACACTGGACTACCCGATATAAACCCATGTACCTGCAGTTGGAAGAGGTGTGGTGTGAAACATTGAAGTGGTGCAAATCTTGTGACTTTCTTCTAACTTCACAGCTCCATTCTGATATATGGAATACTTGGTGTCATAGGGTTCCAGTCAGACACAAACCACAATTATTAATTCCTCTTTCGTGATCACTTTTCAAACAGTTGACACTTTTGCTAAATAAAGGGGATGTTATTCATACATTCCAATCAAATCCAAGTCCTTAAATGGTCAAACCTAAACCTGGTTTGACTTTCAATGTGTGTTTAATGACCAAGTGTTTTGTATGTAGAGTCTGAAAACTGAATTAAAAACTTCTTTTCTTCTGTGGACGATTGTTTTTAACACAGAAGCCCAAAACACACATTTGTCGCGTTTACATAGACTCTTTATTGAAAGTGGTTCCTTGAATGTGCGTCGCCGAGGGTGATATGAATGTAGCTCAACACAAATGTCTCGGTTATGTCAGTGTAGGCGGCCAGCTGTATGTGCTTTGATTTGCGGAGGATTTAAACCAAAACTAAATAGTTTGGTCTGATTTTCTTGGACTGGCCAGTAGAGCTTTAATTAAAGCCTCTGATTGGCTCTAATGCGTTTGGGAGACGCCGTCCAGCGGTCTCATCCTGAGCTAATGTGGTAGATGGATGATTGTGCAAGAAAAACAGTTGAATGAATCACTGAACCGTGTTAACCAAGACCGATTTACTTCAATGACTCCCACTTCCTCAAACTCTAATGAAAATCCCCCCAACCGTCACTGTTCTCTCTAATGACAGCATCACATTCCAGTCAGGTTCTTGGCTTTACTTTTTTCATTAGCAGAGCTGTGCAACCTTTTACTACAATAATACTCCAGGGTCAACATCCACAACTTTTTTTTCTGTCATTCTAATCCCACTTAGCAAACAGTAACAGCCCAGCCTTCTTTCCTTTCCAGAAAGTCTGTTTGTCTATGTTGAACTCACTCTCAGGCTACACTGGTGGCCTCTTTCTTTTACCAATTTACAGGGAAGTTTACCTCTACTACCTTCTATGATGGACTCAGACATCATATCCTGTTACCAGGGTAATGTGATATCCAAACAAACAGAG
>NC_050531.1:18961203-18987276 GCF_002922805.2 Oryzias melastigma | reverse complement strand
GGGGGGGGGGGGGGACTGTTGATTCAGGATATTGCTAATGTTTTACATTGGCAGCACAAGCCCCGGTCTGTCCCGACTGAGGAACGCCCACCAGCGTATCAGCGGGAGAGCAACTGGACATGCTTTTAATAGTGCACAGCATCAGCCAAAAGAGAAGCAGTGGCTTCCTGTCCCACTCAGACACCCCCATGACACACATTACTGCGGTTGCCAGAGCGTTTGTTTTGGTGCTACGCACATGTCCTTATCAACCCAGAGCACACTGTTCTACATGATAAAGTCCACATCGCCCCCAGCCTGTCCGCTCCACGGTACCACCCTGTCTCTGCTGTGATATGATCACTCCAAATTCATGAGATTTCTGGTTGTGGTGTAATGAGAAAATATCCGGTGCATTAACCAGATAGAGATAGGAATAATAATAGAATATGCAGCATACTAAATAAGAACAATTTCTGTTTTGTTTGTGGGAACCTTTTTCACTTTAAAAACAATGTTAATTCTTGAGCTAATGTGCAGAAAGACAAGTAGTGTGATGCCAATAAAACTCAGAATTGAGCAATAAACAAACGTAGCTTAAACACAACATTCTGCTGATGCCAAAAATTGACCAATCTACATTGAACGGTTCTTTAACTCCAGAGCTTTAGTGCCTTCTTTCAACTACTGTAACTCTTTCATTGTTTACACAATAACTGTACCTGATCATAAGGCGCACCGTCTATGAATGGTCTATTTCTGCATTGATGTCATCTATAAGACACAGAACTATAAGGCACATTAAGTGAGACATAAGAGTCAAAGACAAGTCTGTACTCCCATCAGACTTCACCAAGTTCATATTAACTCTAGAATAGAACATGATACACGTTAGCTGTGTTAATGTATTTACAATACAGTTTTTATGGTGCATTATGTAATCTATATTTATAATTTTATAGTTTTTTGTATACTGTTCTTAACTTTTGTATTTGTGACATTTAGATTTTTTTATGTAGTTTTATTGATTAACTATTGTAATTTTTTGCATAATGTTCTTAACTTGTGTATTTTTTCCATCCATCCATCCATCCCTATAACTCCTAACCTTGTTTGCGACACCTAAAAAAAATACAGACTGTTACAATGAAAACAACATAACTGTGACTATGCTAACTCTCAACCTTAAAAAAATAAATAATTAAAAAACACTGTCAGACACCACTACAAATTAGCTGAATTAACATGGAAAGAAATAAGTATCGCCCTGATTTGAGCATGCTTAATTCTTGATTTGTGCCTTACTTTAGATTTGTCCGTGGGTAATTCTTGATATGTAACTCATACATTATATTTTGTGCATAAGTACAAACATTCTGAAAAAAAAAAAAAAAATACAAAATGAAATGCACACACGCATGAATTAAAGTCACAAGAGCTTGAAACTAAACTATGCACAAATCTTTAAAAATTATGCACGAATTGCTTGTTACTCACATACAAAACCACATTCACACACAAATCTGAGGTGAGACTCTTTTCACGTCTCAAAGATTTGTTCGTAAGTGATGCATTTAAATGCTGCTAGAATGTTGGGTCATGCGAGTTTCCTTTTCAGCTGCTTTGAACTTAGATTGTGAATAATATCTGGTAAAACTTGACATTTTTCTACTTTCTTAGACAGATATGCACAATAATGAATACAAAAAAATCTAAATAAGTAAAGACCACAGAGCAAAAAAAAAAAAAAAACTGGCTTCAAATTGGTCAAATTTAAACCAATAGATCAGATCTGAATTAACACGTTCCAACTGACAATGGTGCTGACAACATGAAATAACACACAAACCTTTCGAACTACCTAATTCTCTATTTGTTAACGCAATTATTTCTCAAAGGACGTAAAACTGCAGCAAAAGCTCCGGTGCTAAAGGGTTAAAGAGTAGATCAACTTAAGACCTGCATGTGATTTTATAAACCAGATTTTGTCCTCTTGTGGTTGCATTGCTTAAGTCTAACCCCTCCCTTCATATCAGAACAAAAACACGAATCTCAGTGTTTTATTTTGGCCCAAGGGAGTTCTCACTGCAAAGAAAAAGACTGTTCAGACCTTTCAACATCAAAGGATATTTCTGGTTATCTGCAGACAGCACAGAAAGGGAATTAAATAACTGTTCCTGCCTCGCAGCGGCCCCTAATCACCTTGATATTCTTCTGAAACTGGTCGTTCCACTGTAACTTTAGCCGTCTGACGGCATATTAATCCTTTACATCATGAATGTCAGTGGAAAAAGTATATATTTTTTCATGTTTCCTCTTTCTAAATTTACCATTTACAAAAAAAAACTCCATTTATGCAACATTGGAGGGTATCTCACCCACAGAAGTGAAAGTAGAAAAAAGGTTTTCTATTAATTACCAAGAAAAGAAACTTTTTTTATACAACAAATTGCATACCACATTTCAAGCAAATTGATTTAATGTATTAAAAAAAATTAAAAATTCACAAACTCAAGTTAAGGTGCTGTTTTTATTTATTTATTTTGTAGTGCACAACAGTAAATTACTTAATATTCTTGACTTTGGTGAAATGAAAGAGGACAGAAAGAAGAAAACTTCTTATCTCTGCTCCCTTTAACAAAACCAATAAAACTATTTTAACCAAATATATTTCTTTAATACAAAATAAATGCATCAAATGGTTGGCAAAACCAGCAAAAGCTGACAATAAAAACAAAACAAAAAAAGATCAATCAAATGTCTCAGAATTTTGTTTCTTGATAGAATATTTTCCAAATATCCATAATAGTTCACATTGTCTGACCAACCAACAACAAAAATCAAACAAACGAGAAAAAGAAGCAATTATATATATATATGAAAAACATAAAACAACAAAAGGCATATTTTGCTGAGGACATGAAAGGTAGCAGAATGAAGAAAACTTGTTTTTCTACCCTTTTTATGTGCAAAACAACAAACAAAAAAAGGTACATCTACAACCAATTACACATTACTAAAAAAGCAATCAACTTTTCCTTTTTTGAGTTGTGACCAAGGATCACATTTTCATTTATTGTTATGACATTTTTTCCAAATACAGTACACTCCAAATTCTTATGTAAATAGTATTAAAGTGTCAAAAAGATTTTAATTCTTTGTTTTTCAATTAAACTCATGGATGATATTATGCCTCAGGGCTCTTTGGATCAGTGAAATTTATCTCAGACACCTGTGATCATTAGTTTTCCAGGTGAGCTGAGTTAAAGGAGAAACTGCTAAAGAAGCATGTTCCACATTTTTAAGCAATATGGGAAAGGAAAAGCATGAAATAGTTGATTGTCTTACACAAGGTGTGAAAACTGAATATTTTACTAAAACTTAAGCATTATCATCGTACTATGAAGAGATTTGTGGCTGATTCTGAAACACAGAAACGTCTCTGCAGATAAACGCACACTGAGGAAAGTTTCTCCAGACAATTACTTCGGATTAAGAGAGCAGCTGCTAAAGTACAGTTACAAAGCAGCAAGGACATATTTGAAGCTGCTGGAGTCCCACCAACATCAAGGTGTAGGACCCTCCACAACCTTCTATCTTTTATACAGAAATACTAATGTGTTTTTCTTAAGCTCAGTTAAAATCTTAACTTTGTTTTCCTGTGCAGTGCACCAGATTACCATGAAGAAGAATTAAAAGCAGTGTCGGTTAGAAATGCATGTAACCGGCACTGATGCAACGCAGCTGCTGACAAACTCATGTTAAATTTAAGCGGATCCTTCTCCGTTCAGCCTGAGAGGAACCATTTCAGTTCGTCCTGTGTGTTTTAGAGGAACAACGGAGAGCAGATTGAGCACACACAGGGGCATATTTAACCACACAGGAAGCTTTTTTTCCCCTCCTTCAGGTCTTATTAGTCCTGAACTCTGCATGTTGAGCAATCACAAAAAAAAAAAAAGTAAGCAGATGGCTCGCCTTGTCTTTCAGTGGCACGATTAACAAAGGACACGCTAATGTCAACCATCTCAGCGACTGCAGCCGGATTAACATCTATCGGTGGAACTGGATCCGTCCGAGCCTTCAGGGAAAATCTGCCTCCTTAAGTGTTTGTAAGGAGGGAAAAAAGGATGTGTTTTACGATGCCCCCCTTTATTTGGAATAAACCACTTTTATAAGACGGGGAAATGGGCAATGGAAACTCAAACATGAAACAGAAGCTCTTTAGTGTGTCTCCTTCGACTGTGTAAACAGCAAACATGCACTGAAGTGCTCATTTTACCACAAATACTAAACACACATTTGATGGAATGGGATTAGCTCCAACAACAGTCACTTCACCAAATCTTAAAAAAGTGACCATGAAAAGAGGAGACGTTACGATCCTCTGCAAGGCCTCAGTCGGTTGGACTGAGTGGCCCAAAGGGCTATAATTCCCTGCATTTCAGAGAGGCCTTCCAAGCCATACTGACGTCTCTGAGCCTGGATGGAGATGGGTAATGGCCACCGCAAACTTCCCCACCGCTGCATTACCGACTATAAGTAGCGCAGAGCAGACGAGCAGATGACGCTGCTCCAATCCCCCCTTCAATTCCACGGGGACGATGGGAACGGGGGCGGGAGGCAGAGACGGACAGACGCAGAGAAGGCCACCGGGTTGCAACAGCTTCCCTTTTGTCAAGCTGATTTCTTCCCCTCCTCCTCGTCTTCACCGCTGCCCCCAGAAGACACTGGTGCCAAACTGCCGGGTCGCCGTGGCGAGGGAGCATGTGGTGCTCGTCTGTGCGTCTCCTTGTGTGTGTGTGTTGTCTAGGGGAGGGGAGCAATGTGTTGGGAATGAAGATGCAGAGCAGGGGCATACCTTTGAGTCATTAGTTGAGGCCTGCAGCAGAAGGTTACATTAATTGGATTCAGTAGCAGCGAGATCAGAGCAACCCAGACCAATTTGTTAAATGAGTAAATTGTCTGTCTTGTTATTTGGCCGAGCTTTGACTGGAGAGGCTGTGTCTGACGGAGTGAAGGGGAGGGATAATATCAAACACATGAGCAGGAGTGGGGTCATCGCAGGAGAGTTGCAAGCTGTGCATTTTCACACTACTGCAAATATTTTATTTAGTTTTAAACTCACTAAACCTCAAACATGACAGAGATGTTTGTTAAATGCCACATTTGAACTTCCTCTACCACTCAGGAGAAACTTATTGGTGAACTGGCCCCATTTTTTTTCCATTTATTAGGTCAGGTAGTCATAGCAACAGCAACAAACTTAACAAATGTTATCTGTAGCCTTGGTTCTGAAGCTATGAGGTGCATGAAGTGGACATAGAAATCTTGGGATGCCATGTCCTGTGAGTTGGCTGTTTTTTTGTCAAGTTCCTATGAAGGAGGGCAACAAACTAGATGCACTTCTATTGAGTTTGTCATCCTTAATGCCTTTGTCACAACTGCCCTCATGGGTGGATACAAGCCATCTGCAGATGTGCAGACCTGTAGGGGGCAAGCAGGGTATGCATGACATTTATAAGATTGTAGACTGCACGGTGAGCCTGTAGAGCAACATTGCTCATCCCCATTTTTTCTATGGGTGTGCTGCGAGTGAGAGCTTGTAGCAAACACTTAAAGGGGCCATACCATGCATATCAACTTTTTGAGATTTTATGTGTATTATACGGTTCATTCCTCACTAAATACAACCCCAAAGCGGTATTTTGATTCGTTCACGCATTTCTGAGTAATCTTCTAAAAACCTGCGCTCTCAACAGCAGCCCCTCCCATACCCACGAAAATGAGCGACTCCTCGCATGCTTACATCACAAGCTGAGAACAGCCCTTCCAGGAAGAGTCTGTTCCGCCTCCAGGCTAACACAAACGTTTTTTCCGCATAGCTAGCGGCGATCAGGTAGCTTTGCAAGCTCGTACACAGTCGTGCAGACGCCGGCTGTCTGTGTTGTGAGCCAGTTTAGCGATTGCAAAGAAATTGAAATTCGACTTGGCGTTCAAACTTCATGAAGAAACTTCTGGTGAGGAATCTACATAGTCCAGACTATTTCCTGTTGGAGAAAGGGTTCAGACTATTTCCTGGTTGAAAAAGTGAGCGATGAATTGGGAAAACTAGTTTGAACATGGATTATTGGGCAAAGGCAGAAAGATACGCGTGAAAAGTACAGAGATACAGAGATTACTGATGTTTCAATAAATCCTGAAATTCTCATATGGTTTTGTGTGCATTTATTTTGTCCAAATTTCACCCATTAGCCATGAACCCATTACCCATTCTGTGCCAAATTATTGGAATAAACACCCAGGCTACACTGTTTGAAGATCAGTAAAAAAAAAAAAAAAGTGACTTTTTTTTCATGGATGAAACGCTGACAAGGTCTAGAATGACGTCATGAAATGGCCGATACCCTAAAGGAGCGAAAGGCGATGCCTCAGAGATCCAGTCGTTTACTTTCTGGTATGAAAAGAATCAGCAAAAATGACTAATATTTTATAAATGATTTGTATTTTATTTTAATGGAGACAAACGCTGTCATGTGACCACAGGATTTGCTCTTGTAATGTCTAATTGAAGAAATTGACATTATTTAAATGTTAAGTAAAATCTCTGAAGTAACAAGTCAATTATTTGTGCATGTTTAAAACAAGTGGGCTATGTTTATGCACACACTCGCAAAAATGACCGCCCCTGGAGCAGAAATGACCCCGCTTTTCATTGTGAACAATGGCTGAAACAGAAAAGTGTTAACAACATTAAGATGAAATTTCCGTCGTTAAAAAAAAGAGGGGCCACTCTTTGTTTTTCCATGGTTCCTGCGGTGGGGAGTCAGGCCTGGGCTTATGAAGATTAATGAGTCAGTGCACTGATATCAACTGGGGAAAAAAAATCTCTGGAGTTCTGCAACATTTCGATGCATCTGCTCATCCATCCATGCTTCCATCTCACCCGTCCCACAAAGATTCATCAGGTATTGGCAGATAGCCTCCCACAAGTCCCCAGTATAAGCAAGGCTCTTGTAATCTGCCATGCACGCTCACAACTCCCTGCCTCTGTGGCCAGGAAGCGTCTTGGATCTCTTCCATCACATTTGCAATTCATCAGCGAGTTTAGTTTCTGCCTTTGTTCTTAACTGCAGCAGCGGCGAGGGTCCAGTAAAAAAAAACAGCCATGACGTACTGCTGCGCTTGAGGCATTCAGCTGCTTCCACTGTTCCTCAGCCTCTCCCCAGAATGTCCCTGGACTTCTCCCCTTCCTGCAATGCCGCACCCCAACTCCCTCCCTCCCACCCACCCACACAAACAAATAAATGCCCCATCTCATGTGTCCACCTACAAAATCCCTTCGTGGGACTTCGAGTTAAAAGGAGGGACTATTTTATTTCACTTTTCACGAGAACAAATCACCGCCCTATTTCCCCTCGCTTGACCTGTAAATGTCTTTCTTCAACTGTCAGAATCCCGGACGGCCTTTTTTCTTTCAGTCAGCACCACTTCTGATTTTTGAGTGATTTCCCTTCATTACCTCTTCAGTTGGTAAATAAAGCCAACTGAACACCAAGGGATCTGTGTGTATGTGTAAGTCAAAGGTTTCTGTAGTGCGTTTGTAATGTGCAGACTGGTTTGATCCCATCAACACCAGTCTGCATGTGTGCACGCCGCCATGTTTGGTGGTAATGGAGCAAAAGGCCGTTGACAGGAATCTAGAGGAAAACTCACCATCCAAGAGTTTTGATAAACATTAGGGATAGCTATTAGACCAAAGTAAGACCTTAACACATCTGTTCTTTCTGCAGGCAAAAAATGGGTACGAGACACTTATGAGGTGGCCCGCACAAAATTTTAAGATCGTGGATCACTCGGTAAGTATGTGGGGAGAAAATGTTGGTGCACTTTTTAAGGGCAACAGGGTCGTAGCGAACACTTAAACAACTCGTAAGGTTGTACAGACTGTTCATTTTTACACAAAATGTTTTACTAAATTCCGTAGACTGCGCCCATTAGCCCAGTTCAAATGATAAGGCACTCCTAATTTCTAGCCTGACTGTTAGAAATTAGGAAATAATTGGAAACTACTAGTCTTAAACACATAAAGAGCCATTCAGGTTGATTTCTCATTGACCAAAATCCAGCAGGAGCCACAAAGTCTTACTTCACCCTTTAGGAAAATAAGACACTAATTTGTATTTCTAACATGTATCATTTTGATTGATATAAATAAACTATTTTTATTGCATAAATAAGCCCCAATAGGAATCAGCCTTTTTTTCAAAATATGAATACAATTATGAGTTTTGACAGTGGTTTAGATGACTTTCTTTCAACATAAGGATATCCTGTGGCACAGTGCAGATTTAGTAGGTAGTGTCTCAGCAGTAAATACAAAAACTGCTTATTTTATCATTTGTGGTATATCTCACCCAGAAATCCATACATCTCACAAACTAGAAATAAATCCAGATATATTCAAGTGACCCCTACTGTATTTTTGGAACTATAAGCAATTAAAAACCTTGAATTTGTTCAAAAATAGAAAGTCTGCCTTATATTTCTGTTTGAAATTTGGTTGCATTTACTGAGCTCCAATTGATTGAAAAGTGTGTTGGTACAACTATGAAGGGAACTCAACTGTTTGTGAAAGAGCTGAAAAAAATTTAAGTTAGTGTTGGAGCCTTATAGATTATATAAGATAAGGATAAATAAGATTTAAGATTTAATTTTGGAAGTAATTATGACTAAATACGACTATTTATGCTTAGTTATTTATTTTTGGATTTGATTTGCTCCTCCCCACAATCGGCAGCCACCCGTTAGCCAGGTGAGCCCATTTAACTTGACTTGGAGGTTAGGAGGACAAGGAGTAAAAGGTTTTTATTATAATCGCTAAGAAAGCAGATAATTGAAAGAAATAGCAAACAGAAAACCAAAGACACTGACCGTTTTTTGTTACAGGAAGCCAACCACAGACTAATTTTGAAAATAAATCATTTTTATTTTACAAAAGGAAATCCGCGAGTACTTAATATTTGGATAGCGAGTCAGAAACATGCTCCTGGAGCGGACAAATTGGCCGTAACAGTTAGTTTACTTTATCGTTTTTTACAGAAGCCAAAAGAGCCTACAGCACTTTTATTTTTACTATTTTCTTGCAATAACGACATCCTCTATCTCGTTATCACAAGAAGACAAATTTTGTTTTGTTCCTGCACTGAGACCCTAAGATGTGGTCTGCTTTAAGTGTTTTTGTTTTGTGGTTACTGTAAGCCATAACCATCAGAGTACCGCTTACACCATTGGCTCTTAACAACAGCAAAAACAATACTCCCCAAATGTGTTTCTTTGGAAAATTTGGGGATTTTTTTGGTGCAGCTCCACTCCTCAAACGTATCATTTCACACGCCTTTTATTTCCCTAATGGAGGCAGTACCTGAGTCCTAAAAGCTCAAAACAAGTTGAGTGAAAGAACTCAGGCCGACAAACATCCCAGCGTGGTGCGTTAATGAGATAACTTTTTACTTTACAGTTACTTTTACAATAAAAATATTCATATCTTTCTTTTCCAGAGCCACAATGGAGGGGTCAAAGCGCCAGATGTGGCTAAGGAGCCTCAGGTTAGTCTTGTCGAACGCTCTTCTCCTCCGTCCACATCAAAAAGTTTTGGGGGTAATCCAAATGTTTTTGTCAAACATGAAGCAAGTCTTTATTCAAAGTGTTTTTTTTTTCCCCTTCCTTCTCTTTCTTATTGTTAAATCACAAAATCAAGTCCAGCGAAGAATGCCGCTCCTCACATGTGGTTCTGCTTCTTTTACGATCTCCTGGACAAGTCCTTGTTGTGTTTCTGGAGTCGTTCTGGTCGGTTCTTTACTCCTGGGAAGGCTCTCCGTTCCAAGACTTTTCCATTTTTTACTTAACTTTGATTGTGCTTCTTTTTGCAGAGGCTTTGGCAAATATTTGCTTTAGGGTAAAATATAATACAAACAATATAGTAATCCATGATTAGATTAATGTGTTATTAAATCTAGATATGGCCCCACTGCACAATTTTGCTGCCAGTGAGCTGTTTTCCCACACTCCGCTACAATTTTTGGTGTCTGCAAAGGTTTTTATTGGATTGCTACAACTGCTTAAAAATGGGTACCTTTTACTATTCATCAGCAGTATCTAAAATAGGATGGTTTTATATTTGTAAAACATGAAATTACAATAGCGGTGGACGTCAAAATTGACGGAAAACCCACAAAACTGTCTTGGGACTTCTGCTAGTAATTTCTGTGGTGTCTAAAGATATATGAAAGTGCATACTGTGTTTAAATTTGAGCAATAACTACCACCCTATTGGGTCCACGTCAAAATGTGGTATATTTTCAAACTTAGTCGTATATAAGGTGCACTGAACTACAAAGCGAGACAACAGGGTCAGGGGTAAGTTTGTAACTAGAAGTTGTTTGTGACCTCATACATTATAGCCATGTTAGGGTATTCACAATACCTGTAACTCACATTTGCAACACGTAAAAAAACCAAACAGACGTTACTAGTACTACGCTAACTCCCAACCTTGTTAGTAACACGTCAATATAAAAACACAGTCTGACACCGCTACATGTTAGTGTATTTACAATACCTGTACTAACTCTAAAGGTTGTTTGTAACATGTAATAAAACAGACTGATACTACTAAAACAAACATTACTGTGACTATGATAACTTTCAACCTTGCTAGTATCACTTAAAGATAATTCTGACATCGCTACACATTATCAACGTTAGCATATTAGCAATATAACAAGGCTACAACCTTATTAGTAGTGGTTGTGCGGGGAATCTATTTTTACATACATCGATTATAATCCAAAAACAATTCTGAGTGGTTTTATGCATTTGAAATAATCGATAATCAAAAACTTTATATGCTTTAAGGTAAAAGAAACAAGCGGAACTACGTGAAGTGTTTTTCTCTGACATTTTTGACGAGCACACAAATATGGCTGACCTTCCAGATCTCATCATCGGACCGGCCCCAACTTCGTTTGAACGCATTTTGGCTTTCATAGTGTCGAGGGTCAAATGGATGAAAGTCATGCCACACTAAAGTTAAATATGTAGGGAACAGAAAAAATATTGCGAAAGCACACTGTGCAGCTAGCTAGACACTATATTTAGTTTGACGTGAGTTAAAGAGCGTTTCATCAAAACTGGTCTAATGATAAAACGTAACATTATCTCATCTAAGAGTGTTGAGTTTAGGAAACATTTTTCTCTTTTAATGCTGAGAACATTTTTTATTATGAAACAAAATATTTTTCATGTCAGAATTATTATCTTCTCAATAAAAGTTAAACGAAAATATTGATCTTGTCTTTACTTAATAAACACTTTGGTGGAGAAAAGTAAGTCATATGGGTCTAGTGCAGAGGTGGGCAAACTTCTTGACTTGTAGACCACAAAGGATTCTAAAATTTGACAAAAGGGCCGAATTAGGAACAGATATGTGGGGTTTTTTGGTAATCCCATCTCATAAGAAAAAAAAAATTACAACATTGAATTTGGACAAAAACATTAGTTAATTTTGATAAAAAGTTAATTCAAACAGAACATTTTGGAGGTTTTATTTTAAAAATTGTGGCTCTTTTTCTCATTTCAGGGCCAACACCACCGACAGATTGGAGGGGAAAAACATACATTTCATATGGTTTTGGAATGATGGGAAAAATGACTTTCTGACATGTTCCATCTGTGAACATGAGAAAATCAACACATCTTCCAACACTACATGAATTCTGAAAAACCTTAAAGCCTAAACAAAGATAACTGAATTTATAGCGCACCATATATAGCTAGATATCGGAATTAAAAACAAATTTAGTAAAGGTCATCAATAAAATGTATTCCAGTTTGGCAGGTCAAATTCAATGGCTTTAGGGGACGCATGTGCCTATCATATTTTATTCAAATTGACCCATAACCCATAAGGCGTCTGGATAGCTCTGTTGGTTAAGTGGAGGACTGTCAAATGGGAAATCAGATTTGACTCCCTGGGGGCACAATGAGCTTCATCCAGTCTGGGTCCTTGGTCAAGACCCTTTGCACTACTGTCTAACATGTTGCCACAAGGTCCAGGTGTTCCAGCCCGGATAAAATACAGGATTGTGTCAGGAAGGGCATCAAATGTATAAAATCTTCCAAACCAATAGTGCGAAGCCATGAAAGCTGCTCCATTGTGGCGACCCCAGAAGGCATCAGCCGAATAGGTGAACAACTCAAAATGACCCATAAGAAGGGAATTCCGGTTTTTCAATGAAGAATTCTTCAATTCAAATGCCATAAATCCAGCCTTTATTATTTGGAGAGCTGAGATTGCACACAAACAGATTACATGAATCAATATATATTGTAACTGATACACATTTTATTTAAGTCAGGATTTTTTCTTGGAGAAATATGATAAATAGAATTCAAACTGACAGAACACTTGGTTGGTTCTAAATTTACCACTTCTCTGGAGTCTCTTTCTACTCCCCCCATGCAGGTCCTCGTGTTTGTAGAGGGAAATGGGGGTTTGGCTTTTTGGCTCATGTAACTTAATTCAAATTGATTTAGGTCAAGCTATGTGACACGGAAATTGATTTTTTCCTTTTTCCTTGTTGTCATTTCTTTATAATGGGTCTTACACAGAAAAGTATATGAGCTGTGTGGGAGAAAACTCCCTAAAAACGAAATGAAAATATAAATAAAGGATTCTAATAATAATAAGGAGCAGCTACGGTTCACAAGTGGAGTAGTGAGAGGTAGAACTGAGTCTGGAGTTTAAGTGAGCTTGACGTTGACTTGCATTTGCTGTGGGAAAAATTCACTGGAAACTGTTCCAAAAGAAAAACAATCCAGGTTGAGTAAGAAAGTAGAGAACTGCTGGAAAATGTGTTTTATTTTTGTAATTATTGAAAAAAAGATGTATTTGTGGTTAAATGGAGTCTGTCACAAGGTCAAGATAATCCAAAGTGTCTTAAATGAATTAAGTTGAACCTGAAGTTTCTTTGTTTTGAAACGTATAATTTAGCAATCAGGCTAATTTCTCCAGGACTGAGTAGTTTGGAGATTTAATATTTGCTAGTTAGCTGATCTGCTAAATAAAGTTGTGAGTCTAAATTGTATAAAACTTTGGGTTTTGGTGGAAAAACACAGAGGGGCAGTTTAAGCTCAACAGCAACACCAGTTTGCCTTCAATTTAGTTATCAAGCCATTTGTTTTGTTAGCTTGACAAATCCTAAAATGCTAAGGCCGAATCTGAATTCTTCCTCTACACCTACGGCTTCTTTCTACCAATCCAAAGTAGGGGCATTTGAAGCTTTAATGTTGGCCGCACTTGTTTTTCTTAGGGCGACGGATGGGGACTTAAGGCTTGCTATCCATCTGGGATAGCAGCCAAGAGAGGATTCCCATTTGCTCAGGTGCGATCAAGCCTCTCCGCTGATTCAGGTGCGTGCCATTTGGCTCCAAGGGAAACCTTGGGCGGGACCACACTCATCCCATTACTGAAGGAGACACACCTCTGTCTCAGCGCTGAGCGCCAGACAATAGCTGGGGTTATTATTTCAATTATATTCCCATCTCCCCCACCTCACACTGGGGTAATTTTCTCCCACCATGCCTCCACTTATCAAATCACAGATGGCACAGAAAATGGACTTCTTTGTCAGCAACATGTACAGGACGAGAGGAAAGGTTAAAACAGAAACATGTTTTTAAGAGGTGAAGAAAATAAAGCTAAACACACCAGCAGAGGAAGAACCACAATCCATGTGTTTGTCTTTTTTTCCGCATTTAGGTTAAGTTAAAGTCCCATTAGTAGTCACAAACCTAGATGTGTAAAATTTGTTCTCTGTATTTGACCGATCCCCTTTGGGGAGTGGTAAACTGCAGACACAGCCGTGCTCACAAACCATTTGATGGTTTAACCCCCCAATTCAACCCCTTAAGGCTGAGTGTCAGGCAGGGAGGCATTGGGTCCTATTTTTAGACTGATTCGTATGACGGGATTTGAACTCACAACCTTCCAGTCTCAGGACGGACACTCTACCACAAGGCACTGGAGCTAAAGCTCTGATTGATATGCTTTGAATTACAATTGGCCGGACCAGTAACATAATAGCATCATAGCCTTCAGTCAACTTGTTATCTGTAACTTTGTCCATTTTTCTTATAAACCTCGGCACTCCATGTCAATTTTTCTTCTTTTTGACAACAACCTTTTGGTAAATGGGGTGCAGCATTTGATCATTTTTATAACAACTTAACAGCAGCGAGGCTGGCGGGGAACCAAACTGCATCTAGTAGTGGCACGCACCAGCAAAGATATGCTGTTTATTTCCTGATCTTTTGTCATGGCAGTTTTACTTTTACTTTCTCTCCCTATTGGCGGAACTGTGAACTGCGGCCATTCCGTTAACTAACCATAACTCACCACAACTCACCACAGGAACGAACTAGAAACTTCCTTTTTTTCTCAAAATCCTTATATTTTGTTCTCATCACAACTGGGTCAGATTAAACCATTTGGCGAGCCTTATGTTTGACATCCCAGATTTAGACGATGCTCCTTATCATGCGATGCACCCATGGTAAGGGAAATACAGTACATGGATTGTGTAAGCGATCAATAGTTATAGTATTTCAAAGTGCATGGGCTAAATAGGTGTTTCCTGCAACAGCTCTGGTATTAAAGGATTAAGATTTAAATACAGTTTAAAAATAGTATGGAAGAGGTTCAAATGAAAGTTCAGCCATTGTGATTACATGAATTCTTAGGCACACATTCCTTGTTTGGTTTAGGAGCATTCTAATGTTTGAAATTGTGCTATTAAAGGTCATTCATGTGCAGTCATTGCTTTTAAGCAAAAAATAAAAATAAAAACTGCATAAAAATGATTTTTTTTTTCCTTAAAGTATTGTTCAATTAATTTTAGCACATAAACAAAAATGAGTATCTGCCCGTTTACTACCTGATGCTGCTGGTCTTACTCAGATCTTCTGACTCGTAAATAAAAGGAGTTTAAATTACCCAAAATGTCTAGGAAGAGAAGGTGAGGCGCCCGTTGATGACCTTTCTAAAATGCGCGGTGAGGAAAAGCACAGCGAGGGGAAAAAAAACAACCTCTTCATCCTATAAATCTGGTTAAAGGGGCCTCTCTCACGCTGTTTCTATGACTCGCTCCTTCTCTGTCTCTTACATGCAGACCCCCGTCCTGGCAGCGTTGCAAAATGTCAGAGTGCAGACTGGCAGAGGATGAAGGGCAGCGGGTGGAGGAAGTGTGGGAGTAGGATGGAGGGGGGGTCTGGGGTGGCTTTCAGCAGGGGCGGAAGAACGATGTTTCTGAGCTTTTCAGACACCATATTTGTCTAACATGTCTACCCATTTTGAACAGGTTCAGTCACAGTTCATGAAACAGAGCGCCTTCATTTACCAGCCTCCTTTTGACAGGCTTCTGCTTTATGCTCCGACTCACACAAACCACCCTTCTGGTGGAGTTCCACGCTGAAGTGTTCCTTACAGCTTCCCTTTGAAACCTGTTAGCACTTTCAACGCCCCTTTTCAACCATTTCCCAATCTTTTTTTGGATTGGTTTGCTTATGTTGGGGTCAAAGACGTATGTGGAAGTCAAGGACATTTTTAAAGTCTCACTCCGATCATCTTTGATCTATTGTAAAAGCATTCCCAGTGGTCTTTTATTTCTGTTTTCAACCTAAATTAAAGAATATGTGTCATTTTTTAGGACATAGTTTTTGCAGAGCAGCAGAAATTCATTAGAAATTCCTCTTTGAATTGTGGACGGGACCGTTTGTTTGGAGCAATCCCACCACTGCAGAGAGTTCTCTATTCACGCCTGGTTCATACCAGACGCGGAACCGCTGCGAAGCGTCCCGGAACAGACACCGCTTCCATTCAACGCCCTTGTTAACCTATGGTGTGGCACCACGGTCCTCCGCGCCTGGAAATTACATCAGAATACATGAGAAAAACCAGTCAATTTTCAAAATATAACCAATTTTTTCACAATAAAATACCACAATTGACAAATGCAATCATATTTTTTAAGTAAACATACCGTTGAGATGAAAATAGACACAACACACAATAATTTCAATATCACAAATACAAACTTCATTAAGTTGCTTTTTTTGTTTGCTGATTCACAAAAAGTTGAACTAAGAAATTCAAATTTAAGCTCAATTTTATCTCATTATATGTCGTTCCTCATCACAAAAATGCCACAATGACATGTTAAAAACACAATTTTCATCATAGTGGGTCTTTAAGCTTAAACTTCTGACAATTTCACTGAGATTTTAGATTTTAGACTCATTTTTGATTTAACTTGTTTCACTAGCTTTTCAAGTAAACAAAAATGCATTACTGAAGGATTAAATCAATCCAAGGAATTTAGCACAGATCTCAATCAATCAAACTTTATTTTAAAAAAGTGCTTCTCCTACATGTGCAGCTTGAAGCGCTTTACAGCTAAAAATAAAATAAAATAAAAAGAGAAGAACCCAACTCAATATGTTAATCAAATAAACCACCATTATCTCAAATGTAATTGAAGAAAAGGGTGATTTCAGCTTGAATTTTTAATAAGCTCCTAAATGTGATAAATTATACCACTGTACAATTTCCTTTAGGTTGTCTTCCCTTTGTTAGGCCAAAAATGGTACCAATACACCTTAAAGATGCAGCTAAGCAAAATTTGAAAACTTCTCCACCTATTTTGCTGATTTATGTGTTTAGCAAAAGACTTTCCATCAAAGCAGCGGTTCATGACAATTAGCCCTTATGTTCCCTCCTGGATGGGCAAAAACATGTCAGAAAGAGGAAAATAAAGTTGGGTATGTAGATGTAGTGTGTGGCAGAGACAACAAAGACAGAAACTGAGAAGTGGGCAAGAGAGGGGCACCGGCTGGGTTTATGACCAGGCCGGGCAAAGGGGAGGGTAGGTGGAGAGACATGGATCAGAGCCACTGACGCCTTCAGACAACAATGCTCAGTTTCTCCTGTAATCCCGTGATTCATCAGGTTCAATGGAAGACACTCGATAGCAGATGATAATGAAACTTCAACCCCAGACAGCCTGGCTGCCAGAGGCTTTTCCTCAACAGGCCAGTGGCTCCTTAATGCACATTGCCTGACCAGACTTTTCACCTTTCTCCACCACTGCAGGCAGCTCTGCCCAGTCATGAGCTCATACAGTCCTTAGGGGAGCCACTTTTAAATCCGCTGGTATCGCCTCATTTCAGGAGCGAATGTGTTTGACTTCATTTGTAATTTATGTAACCTGGTCTCTGCTCGGCAGGTTTGGTTTTGGGCAGTAGGGATCCTGGCTGACGTAATGCAACATAAATTACACCAGAATATAAATCAGGAAAAGTTTGTTTTTTGATAAAACACACTGTTTGTCTTCTGTGCCAGGTGGATGCAAAGGTCCAGCCTGTCACATCTTCACAGACTCCAGGTGTGTCTTGTGGCTCATACATCTTTAGGGATATCATGAAAATGGAACGTAACATTGTCATACGTGTGGTAAATATATTGTGACGTATTTGTAATGATAATGTAAGATGCACCAGTATGATGTACTGATGACACTGTTGTACTTGCTCCTACACCACACTCTACTCTATAGCAGTGGTCGCGATACCCTTACAGCTGAAACGAATGGACAAATATGTTATGTCAACACATTCTCATTCCCAGGTCGTCACATTTTGACACATGGTAAAGGACCTTTCCATGTCAAAAATTTATATTTTGCATGTCCCCAACTCGTTGGTTTTTGACGTGCTGACTGCTCCAATTAAATCAAGGCTTTCCAACCTTTGGGACACAAACTGATACCGGGACAAGGACCGCACCGGTACCCTAACTTTAACCCGGTACCGGACGCAGATCGGTACCGGACAGGGATCAGTACTGGTTAGGTTTAGGGTACCGGCCACATCCTGAGGTTCGGTCCAGATGCGGTACCGCGTTCGACAAAACAACTGGACCCCTGATTTTATTGGATCAGCCAGTACTTCAAAAAAACGACGAGTTGGGGACACCCAGAACGTCAAAAAGTGGGTCCTTAACTATCCGTCATTTTGTGACAACTTAGGAATGCGAATGCGTTATCTAAGTAGTACTTGTGGGCTCCATTTATTCTCCCAAGGACCTATGGACTTCAATACATGAAAAATCTGTATGATACCTCTGGATCTTACCCACTACTTTACTTAACCCTTCTGTGTTTTTGGGGGAAAAAATAGCACAAACATTTTTCCTCTACAGCCTCTCCGAGTGGTCTAGCTATTTTAAATGCTTTATCTGTGTGCCCGTACAGGCTTGCCCATTTTTCACCTGCAAATAGCTTGTATCAGTTGTGACCAAAACATTAGCCTGTGCAGCTCACTTGGTATATTTTAAAATTGTTGAGCATAACTGACCCACTCCAGGCTTCTTTTTTTTGCCCGTCAGAATATTAAAGGTGCATTAGAAAATACCCATTAAGTTACTGCTTCACTTCATCTTTTAGGTAAATCACTGTTTTTGACTGTGATTTTGTCATTCTTTACCTTGTATTTACTTTTCCTTTCATTCAGCAGAGCTGTGTTATTTATTAATAGTGCTGCCCCAAGAACAAAAGCCTTTCAGAAACAGCAGTAGACTCAATAATGTAAAGTCAAATTTAGCCCCAGTCTTTTTTAAAAGTCACAATTGTCAGCACTTGTCGGGTAATCGGATTTATGCCTCGTTGCTGCTGTTGCTTTTACGCTCAGCCTCGCATGGACTCATAAACCCGCTCTTACACGGGATAAATGTCAGCCAAACTAAGAAACAACAGCAGCTACAGGTAGAAGCAATATGCAGGCTTCCTGCTGTATAGTCATCAGTTTCTTATCATCAGCGGGGGAAAGAAGGGGAGCGCAGCATGTGGTCGGCTCCCCCTGCGCTGTGTGTGGCGGCGGCGGTGCTGAGGAAGGCGTCCAAGTTCTGCTGCAGTCTTTACATCCGAGACAAGAGAGTTTGACTCGTTTCATGGAGAGAGAACGTTCCAGTCCAATGAAAAGAACATGGGGTGGAGAGAAGGGAGGGCCGGAGAACCAACATTTTTATACCTCCTTTTGGGAAAATCCATTGTTCTGCTGCTGCCTCTCTTATGGTGCAGTTGACTTCATTGGAAAGCTCATAAACCGTCTGAAAAAGACATTGTATGTGGTAAAAATGGTAAATCCACATTTTAAAGTGAATTAAGCAGATAAATAGATTTTTTTTGAAGAATTAGACTGTGCAGAGAGTGCAGGCCCCAGCCCAGCCAGAAGAGCAGCCCCCCCACCGCGCCAGGAGGGCCAGTGCGAGACCCCACCCCCAGAGAGCCCCCCCCAACCCCAGAAGAGCAGCCCACCACCATCCAGCAGTACAGAGCATCTCCCCGCCCCTAAACCTGGTATGAGCCACGGCCCCCAAGGGAAACCCGCCCCATGCCCCAGACAACTGTTGGCCCCCGCCACAGGTGGCCCAGCGGGGAGCGAGACAGGGGCCGCCCACTCCCGCCCAGGAGAGGGACACCCAAGAGAAGCATGGTTCCCGGAGGGGTGTTGGAAACAAGGCCCGACCGCCAGGCTCTACCACTGGTGGAGTTTTTGGAGAGGTCCAGTTCTCAAGAGCAAGGACCAGAACCCGCATCACCGAGACCTGGACAACCCCAGGCTCCGATGTAGTTTGATCCCCTGCTGTAGATCTTAAATCTCGGTGATCCCTCTCCCCACGTGGAGAGGAGTGCCAGACCCAGGAGACCGGCACCCAAGTGACAAGGCCACCCCCCTGCCAAGGATGGGGTAGGGGACAGAAGGTCGAAGGTCCCACCTTCCTTTTATGATGAATGTGTGTTTATTTACATGTTCTAAACAAGGTTGGGAGATTCACGTATTGTGAATGTGTTAGCGTGGCTAACACTCCTAACCTGGCTAACATGTAGCTTCTTACAACAAGTTTTGAATTTATCAATCATTGATGGTGTGCAGGATAATCACAAAACACTCCGAATAAAGAATATATGGTAAGCATAGGGAAAAAAATTAAGCATTATATACACAAACAATAGTTGTTGCCATTCATTTACTTGTACAAGACAAGTAAGGAACAATAGCCCATCCATTGCGTGTTCTAACTCTAACACGGACAAAATATTTTGACTCTTCTATTACATATATTTAGTCATGTTGTGAATCCCATAATTTTGTACAAAAAACATTGCAGTCCTATTATCAATCTCAGTCTTGGAATATGACTTCACAGTAAATGTATTCAGTAAAAAAATACCAGTGGAGGAAAGTTCAATTGAGAAATTTAATGTGTAGAAGCGTTAAAAATGAATTAGCTGTTTTCCTATCCCTTACTCAGGTCTAAAACCGCAGGGTTTTTTCTTTAAGTCCAGAGTAAGTAGTTGGCCCAAAGAAGAATGATCTTGGAGTTTTATTTAAATAGCTTGTAAATCTACAGGAGTTTTATGACAGGGATTTTCTGAAATTAGTTAGAGTAAAGTTTTTCTTTTCCATTGTAAAGGAAGCCGTCTTAAAAAAGTTCTGCTTTTGAGGCAGTTTAGTCAATGTTGATTAATTGTATTGCGTTGAAAACACGAATCCAATCATTGGCTTCTTTTTCATTTACTGAAATTCCTTGCAAATGTTATATCATTTTGACAAAATGTTGCTTTAAGATCCACCTATTTGTAGTTTAAAGTTGTACGGATGTAAATACCTGCACGGCCCGTAATTAGAGCTAGTACTCGTGCCTTACTAATGACTATAGTGGTGTAAAGACACCGTACGACAACGTCCCCCGTACATCATGTGTAACTCTTATTATACTTACAAATACTTCACAATACACTTACCACATGCATGAAAATCCCACATTTTATTTTCACAACATCCCGTAAGGTGACTGTGAGAGGAAGACACACCTGTGCTCCTCTTAAGATGCTGCCCCAACCTTTGTGAGGTCTAGATGACCCCACCCTTACATTGATGTGTAATCCCTCCCATGAAAAAGGTGGAAAGGGTCTCATGTCTGCCACACACACCAGTGAAAATGAAAAATCCTTAAAAAAAAAAAAAGTTCAGCGCGCTGTCTTGTGGGGTCCAGATGACCCCATTTTAATGTAAACCTGCGTAGGACAGCACAAGAGTTACAAACCCATAGCCGCCATATGGGTCAATCCCCTGTTTCATTCTGACCCCAACCATTGATCGGATAGACAAACAGAAACCCCCAAAGTGAGAAGAGTCCTGCCCCCTGTCTTGGTGATCAACCCATTGGTTTTTTTCATCCAATGCTGGTGGATTCTTGTAGAACTTTGCCCGGAGTGTCACGCGACAGAGGTCTAATGTGTGGCATGCATCCGTGCTTTTAACTTTGCTCTTCCTCTGGATGGGACAGGGAGCAGAAAGGCTGCCAGAGGCTGCGGCTCCTTCCTGCATGCATTCCAGTCAGTGCTGGAGATGTGACCACCAATTATTTTTATTCTGGGTAATTCGGGTTTCTTGGGGTTAGAATAGTGGAAAGGTGGCAGACTTTGGATCGGCTATATATAATTCCATGGAAGTATGTGTTCTAGCATTTTTTACAGAGGCCTCATTCTTTTTTGTTTTTCTTTAACTGTCCTGAATGTTGTGTTTACTCGTGTTTGGAGGAGCCAGAAACTTTGCTGGAGAGCTAAATTCGACTGTCTTTTCTGAAAGACCAAAAAAATATCTTACACATTTTTTTAAATCCCACAAATACTTAAACGGGAGACTGTCTTGCTGACTTAAAATCCTTGCTGGAGGAAGTTGCTGGATTTAACCTTAACAGCCACAAGGAAGCAAAGACAGACCAGAGGTCAGAGAGGGCTGAAGGAGAGGTGTGTGTTTGCTGTTTGTCCTGCTGTCAGGACTTTGGTAAACAGGAAAAGGGCCGTTCTGTCAAAGTCACAGTTCAGTCCAGTCCAGGAGACTTCCTGCTCTCAGTCAGCCAAGAGGCAGAGTCGGACAAAGACGGCAGAAGGGAGGGAAGGAATGAGCACACAGCCTAAGATGTCCACCAACTCTTAAGGCACTTCTGTCCCATCCATGCCATGTTGGTCTCCACACCCTGAATGCTGCCGCCAAGTTTCCAACTCAGTCACAGAGACCTGTGACCTCAAACTGGCACTCCAACACACATTGACTTTATTCATTCCTCTGCAGCAAAACCAAACACAGCTCAAGCATGGCAACTCTGACACATAAATCAATAGAAACTGAAAAAATGTAAAACACTCATCATGAACGTCTTTTCCACAGACATGATCTAAATGATTTAAGTGAAATGCATAATTTAGACATCAACTGTCACCAGATGGATGAAGTGTTGAACTGGTTGAGTTTGTGAACACGCTGAAATTTAAATAGATGTATGGAGTGGAAACTCTGACTAATCCAGTAAATTAAGGATAGTTTTATAGAAGATGTCTTTGATGCATTTTAACAGACTGGATGAAAAGGACTCAATAATATAGAACGTTTTAGGGTTGTCTAAATCCTTGAACGGTCATAGAGAGGATTGGCAACATCTTGAGGAGAATACAGGTGTGTCTTGCAGTTCCCTTGAGGCCCTTTGAAAATGGAACATATGCAAAGCGTGTTGTGAAGTATTCACAAAACTAGTACAAGTTTAACGCACTTGTGATGTACAACTGACACTGTCGTACAGTGCCCTTATGCCACACCCAAGTCATTAGTTAAGCGTCAGTCACAACTGTCCTTATACTGGCAAAATATGGAGCAAACCTGTATGGAGCATGAAAGGAGCTCGAACTTCTCACTTGAAAAGTATATACAGGCTCTTGTGTGTTTTAAGTATGGGGAAGAAGACTTTGGAATGATGTAAAATGACAACAGCAAATGAAAGATAACCTGACATTGTAGTGGTGGATAAAGAACAGAGGAAAGCAGTTGTGGTGGATGTAACAGTACCAAGTGTTGGTAACATCAAGAAGAAGAAGGAACATAAGAAACTGGAGAAATACCAGGGACTCAGGGAAGAGCTGGAGGAAGTCTGGGAGGTTAAGGTGACAGTCGTGCCTGCAGTGATCAGAGCTCTTGGATCTGTAACCCTGAGACTGGAAAGTGGCTGCAGCAGATCCCTGGAAAGACCTCAGACATGTCGGTCCAGAAAAGCGTAGTGCTAGGAACAGCTAAGATAAGGCCTCTGGTAGAGGACCCGAGCTTGAGTGAGAAACCACTTTTGGGGGGTAAGAAACAACATTTTTTTTAATCGACCTATTCAGGGTGTACCCTGCCTTTGCCCAACAGTAGCTGGGTTGGCCTCAGCAACCCTGTGACCATGAAAAGGATTCAGCGAGTTAAATTAATTCCTACATTTGGAGCCAAAGTTTCTGTATTCCTACGATAAGAATTGCGTTTTTGCATTGATTGACTCTATTAGTTTGTTCTCTGTGAAGCAAAAACACATTTCAACCAGTGCTTCCTCCTGACCTCCACAAGCCTCAAGAAGGCTTCTGTGTCTATCAGGTTTTGGAGGGTTTAAAGATAAAGACTGCCTGCAATGAGGTGTCATTGAGCTTCCACAGACTGACCAACACACCATTTATCTAACTCTTCTTCTCGCCCTTCCTTTTTCTCCTTGTGTTCTTTTATCCCTCCACTTCCTTTTTTATCTCGTCTACTTTTCTGTGCCGTCTTTCGGCCTCCCCACTTCTGTTGGACTGCCCTCATCCCATCCACTCTTTATCTTGTCCTGTACTTCAGCTTCAGTCTACCACACAGTTGAGGCAGACAGATGTATTTACGAGTCTGAATTGTTGTTTTGCTACTTTTGTTCTCAGCCACTTGTTAAAGTGACAGTGCCAAGGCGGGTAGGGGAGCGGCTTCCCTCCTGGTCCGTCCTTGAGGTCATTTTTCACTTTAACCTCAAAATCTTGCTTGAATCTTAAGTATGACAGATGAAGTATTATACGTGGATATAAATCCAGAAAACAGATTTGAATTAATATGTCAGGAGGAAAAATACCTCTTAGAAGTCCATTTAGGAAGTCCATTTCGGGCAAGCTCCTTAAACAGCTGCTGTGGCTTTTGGAGCACAGGAATCACATTTTTGTTGGGAAGAGAGAGCAAGAGAATCCTCCAAACACATGGTCTCATCCGGCAGAAGACGGCTGAACTATGCAACAATGCCAAGAAGAGATGATAGGCCACAGTAAAACCAGTCTGAGGCATCTAATTTAGGAGCTCACTAAACAGCAAAAGGGAAAACAGAGAAGCTCTATCTGGAGGAGACTGAGCCAGTTAAAACAAAGATGAGAATAATTGATGCTGTCTGTGACACTGCCACCACCGAACAACTTCGATTGGTGCCTGAGTGGCACTTTGGCTTCAGGTCATATCTCTCTGCTCGCCATGGCACTAAAAGTCTGCTGAGTCTGAGCTATCAGGAGGTCTTCATCTAAAAGCCTTCAACCCGCCAAGCCAATTAGCATGACCCTATTTGAGGAGTGGGAGAATGTGTCCCTGACCCAGTGGGATGCTATTTGCTTCCTGTTTGCACTCTATTCTCCAAGCCCCAAGACATCTGGGGAACACATTCGGGATCGTCCTGCAGCCACAGAGTTAACCACACAGTAAGCTAAGCACTAGTATAGACCAGAGCCAGATGAAGATGCTCAGATTCATCTACTTTTTTCTCTTCTTTTGGCTACTAATCAGGACTGGAATCTAGTTTGTAACCACAGAAAAGGAAGCATAAGCAAAAATAAACCAAACATACCAAAGGAGCAAGACTTTTTGATAGCACGTCAACCTAGGAAGACAGTTGGAATGATAAAAAACAGAGAAAAACAAAAAAGTTGTTACTGAACCACAACGTATAGATTTTACAAAACATATTTTCTTAATGGAATGATCTGGACGTCATTGGATTTAAATTACTATAAATTACTCACAAACCTCAGTGGTGATGTATTTTCAGAAATACATACAGCATTTTCCACACTATAGGGCACACCAGATTAAAAGCTACTCCGTCAAGGAATGGTCTCTCTTCGAACTTGTGTCATATATAAAGCAGATCAAAACAATAAGGCGTATTAAAACCAGATTGATGGCGATAAAACAAACAAAACTGTGACTATGCTAACTCCCAACCTTGTTGGTAACATGTAAAAAAAAGAAACATACTGACACCGCTATACATTAGAAGCCCCTTAACATATTTTGAAAGTGACTTTACATTAAGGCAAGAGTCTGCCTGTCTGCCTTGTGATATCACTGTGTACAGATACTTAGCTGAAGATGAACACAGAGTCACATTCCTCTCTTGTCTTTTTTTATGATAATTGAGAGCTTAATTGCAGTCCGGTGCCAGAGGGCATTGGCCTGGTTCTGTATTTACCCACTGTGTATCTAATCAGCTTCCTGCAAGCCTGCTCTGAGGGTTATCACTGAACAACGGCTGGTTAACCATTGCCTTTGCCACAGTCAGACAGATTAGATTCATACACTTGTAGTAGAGCAGCCAAGATACAGTCTGGTCATAGTATCGCATGTTGTCTAAGTCTGTGCTTTCTGAGTCACAGTCTGAATATGAGAAATATTAATCTCCTGCATTTCTCCATTTATGTGACCAGACTTTGGAAGAAACTCCTCTTAATTGTATTTCTTCTTAATGAGAACTTGAACTGGAAATGATTCCATTTTCTCAGCCTGATGTTCATTTATTTATGATTGTTGCCTGATTTTAACGTCGCCCTGTAAACTTCATCCCATTAGCGGTTGTTAAGTAAAAAGGGGTCAGTATGGGTGAAGGGGATGATGGTTGGTGCCAAACAGAGGAGGCTTCATTAGATCACTGTCTTCTGCTCACGAGTTTGAGTTCATGGGTCATCAAGCAGGGTTTGTTGTGAAGGAAGAGACAGAGAGGAGACAGATCTGCCTGAAACCACTGTCTACAATATTTCAGCTTCCTCAAAGTTATGGCAAGAGAGAAGTCATGGACAAGGCCATCTATGAAAGTAGGTTAAGAAATAGACAAAG
>NC_050531.1:18958431-18961083 GCF_002922805.2 Oryzias melastigma | reverse complement strand
CCGCCACTGATATATATATATATATACAGAACCTGTGTAAAGGATGAACTGGATGATCTAACTTTGACTTGCAAACTATCCAGCTCAGTGGCCTTGTTATGGAGTGTCTGCCTGGAAGTTGCTGGAAGGTCGTAAGTTCAATCCAAATCAAATTGAGTCATACCAAAGACTCTAGAAATGGGACCCAGTGCCTCCATGTTTGACACTCAACATTAAGGGGTTAGATTGGGGGGTTAAAGCACCCACTGGTTCCAGGTAGGTCAAAGGTGGAGAACAAATTTCACAAACTCAGGTGTGTGATAACTATTGTGACTTTCACCGACTTCACAGTCAGAGTTGCCAATCAGCAGGCAGTGGAACGGACCAGACCAGTCCCCTCTTGGCCGGTTTAGAACGGTCCTGGTAAAAATCTGTCAAAATGTTTTAGTAAGAGTCTTGTAAACCGGCGGACCAGACAGCCCCTCAGGATTTCACCGTGGACCAGTGGGTTCATGACAAAGTAACTGTATATTTGAACGCAACACAACTATATTAATATTAACAATAACACCAAATAATAACAAGAAGAGCAGAACATCAAACTCTTGTAACATCTTCTGCCAATTAATGTTGTTGGTTGTGCTAAATCCATATTTTAAGTAGTACTTCTGGTAGCCTGCCCTTTTTTGTTTGTTTTTTCTATATGTTTCCATCTGTTCCTCTGTTCCTGCGATTATCCCTTATCCATTTGCAAAGAAACCTTCCACACAACTTTTTTCGGGTTGACTGACTACTTTTAGCACTCAAGTAACTGAAATGTAACCTCCTTTCATCTTCAAAACCAAAAGATTTTTAGGAATAAAAGATTGTTCACATGTAGTCATTGTGTTCCCCTGACCAAACAGTACAGTTCAAGTGCTTGAAGGTGTAGCTGAGAGAACCCGCTTATTTTTTTTTAAATAAAATATTGTTGGGACTCAAAAAAAACAAAAGCAGGTATAAAAAAGTAATTTTTCCGCAGCCTGGTGCAAATTGATCCTCGGTGGTTGGGGACCAATGCTGTAAACTACAAAGTCTCGTCACTGGATGGGTTGTTGAAGCATTAGGTCTACCATAGAATGTGGAGAGATGATGTACTGTGCTGCAGCATAAAGAAGTGAAAAAGTGAGTGCATTGTTGTGTACTTTTTGTGTTATAACCAAATAATTATGATGGGCACTATTACCAATAAAGTTTGAATTTTCTATTGTGTTGTACTCTATCCAAAGGCTACTTAGATAGGAGACACACATGAACAGTTCACTAGAAACACTTCTCATCAAGCCCTCTGACCGAGTACCTGTCTCTGGGTCCAATCTGGGCAGTTTTGTTTGTGTTGTCAAACTGCATTATGTGAACGTTTTGTGTTGCCTAATACATCTCATAATGGTCCAAAAAAACAGTAATTTATGATTTTCTGTGAACTTTGAACCATCCGACTCACTAATGTAAGCTTGCTGCTAATAAAGTTGTTATGGTTCAGTGTTATTTTCCTTTATGGTTTTGTGCTTATGTTTTTCTTTCTATTTGTGCTTCCACAGGTTGGCGTGGGGCAGGAGGCGTGGCTTTCACTACCCGGTGGGCTTGCACACCAGGTACATCTCTAATTTCTGCACCTATAAAAGCCTCTCCCAGGCTCCTTCAGCCTGCCAGGTTATTTACTCTTAGTTCGGCCTTTTCCTGGTTCTGAGTAAAAGCTTTCGTTGGCCTAGCTCCCTGCCTCCGCTACCAGTGTGCTTCTCTTCATTGTTTTGTAATTGTGAGGCTAATAAACCGTCATTGCTTCCATCTCATCTGACTCTGTTCTGGGATCTGTCTACTCACCACGACAAAAGTTGCAAAAACTGGATGTTTTCATGCTGGTTGTATCACTTTATTTTGTTGTATTTGCCACATGTTAAAGGGTAAATGAGTCTGAAGTTAGCATTTAAGTTGTAAACTTCTGCTTTGACAGTTAAGGGGAAAGTTGAATTGGGTTGTATCAGTGTCATAGTTTTCTCAAAGTACACAAATCGAGATGATTTTCTATGAAAACACAAGAGAGCTTACTTTTATTTTTCAAAAATCAGGCTTTCCCAGAGGTGTTGTGCAAAATGTCAAAGTGGTGGAAATCTCGCAAATCTTACTTCTGGCTTTTTCTTTCAAAGATCTATTACAATATATGAAATACTTGGTCTCATATAATTCCAGACGGACACAAAGAGCGTTTTTGACTTCTCCTCCACGTTGAATTTTCAAATGGTTGCCAGTTACATGAATTAAAAGGGATGACTGGTTACCCAGCCTGTCTTCTTTTTTTTATTTCTGAAATATTGGACAAAATATGTCAAACTCTGTTGTAACATTTAACCCTCTGCATCAACTTAGTGATTGTTAGTTAGCGTGCACAGCTTTTTTAAATCACCATCATTGAACTTTGTTTCTAACTACATACAGGTCAGACTTACGAGAATAGAAGTTTAAATAAACTATTTACTTCTATTCACGGATCCAGTGTTCAGCCCACTCCCACAGCTCATCATCCTTTGTTCTTTTGTCTGTTAGATTGCAGTTTCCTGTTAGCAGAGGCCTGATGGAGAAGGAGATAAGCAGCTCTTAGAATCAGGAAGACACCAAACCCTTCTGACCGTGCAA
>NC_050531.1:18933287-18958372 GCF_002922805.2 Oryzias melastigma | reverse complement strand
GACTCTGCTAAAAAATACCATCAGGAAGAGATTTTCTACTTTAGTTTATTCTCTCGTTGATATTATAAGATTTGACTCTCACATTGGAGTGACCACTGACTGATGAGAAGTTTGGTGTTACCCATTGATTGAATGGATGGATGAATGAATGGATGGGTGGCGAATAGGCTACAGCTAATTTGAAAACAGAATAACAGTCATGCATTGAGTGACAAAAGAAGAAATGAAGAAGATGATTAAGAGTATTGATTTATCAGAATACAGGACCACTGAATCGTAAGAAAAAGTACAAAGAATAGGTTAAAGCTGTCCTACAAACAAACTTCATAGACTAGGAAGCTCAATCCAGAAGGAATGGTTTCAGAATACAGGAAATAGTTGAGGTTGCAGGGAAAATCATACTTCACCCAACATTTTCTGATTTATTAGTGTAGCATGGAGGGGGTCTTTGAACGATACTGCAATAACGATATATATTAACATAGAAACATTAATATAGGAAAGATTTCATGGAAGCAGTTCTTTCAATCAAATCAAGCTGAAGAGATCAATGAACAAACTGAAAATAAATAAAATCTATTCATTTTAAATTGTTAATTTGTTCTGTTTTAAATGGGAAGATAAAAGAAGAATCCAAAAGATCTACAGTATAGACAACAATTTCAACTAAGAAGAAGGTTTGTTCTTCCAGTCTATTGAGATTCTTGCAAAGCAGTTTTATGAATAAATAAATAAAAATTTTAACTCTAGAGCACTATCACCGGGTGATTTTCACCTAAGCAAAAGTATTTGCATGATTTTTAATTTTGCATTTTTGTGTGTCAATGGTCACTGGGTAAAGTCTCACATGTCCCAGAAATGGGTGGACCAAAGGCCAAGTCTCCAGTATCAATATTATTATTATATTCAAATATGATCTTTTTCAACAGCATTTTTTGTCTGCTCCTAATTCACAGCAATTTGAACAAAATACATTTTTCGTGGGAGTGGGTCTTTGAAACTCCAGGTCCAACCACAGACAAGTCAAGTAAATCATTGTGCTGACCCAACTCCTTTGGATTCATCAGGATTTGGGTTCAATGAACTCTGGAAGGTGGCCTCATGTGTTTGATGTAACTAAAAGCCCTTGGAGGTCTAAGGCACCTTTCCACCCAAGGACCAACCATGCCCAACCTGGTTTAGCCTCCTAGATTAGATGAAATTAGGACCAGAGAGACACGACGGTGATAGTGCCACCATGCTTCTTATGTTTCTGTACCACAAAAAAAATGATTTTTCTTTAAAAAAAAAAAAAACTAAATAGCTTTAGATGAGTATAACAAGTTTTTTTAATCCCAAATAAATTGTTTGCAAATGTTTATTTTATTCTGAAAGTTGCTCAGATGATTGAATCGATTGAGGGCAGAGATTCTTGGACGCTGGGGTTGTTTCACGAAGATGGGAGGTGGGGTAGGTGGAGGCTAAACGTTTTGGGGGCTACAAGTAAAAACCGTGCACCTCCGGAGAAACAGGGGTTTCCCATTAGAACTGACAAGAGGGCAGGAAGGGGGCGCTCTGTGTTCTCACCATCATACACCCCTGCCTGAACACTCCCTGTAACTCTAACCTGGAGATAACCATCACACCCTGGGCCCTCAGTGAAGCCCTCTTGGCCTACTAGCCCCCCTCCTTTTTGATCCAGGGTCATTGAGGAAGGGGCAACACTTTCAGGCTGACACGGGTCTGTCTGGAGGCCTTGCATAGCTCCACCGGAGCCGATAACTGACTCACACATTTACACCGTCTCTGTTTTCAAGGTGCCTCCCACAGGAAATAATCCACGTGTGATGTGTGCACGCATTTGCAGTTATTGGATTATAGAGAAATTACAGCTTAACAGCTGGACTGTTCCACTTTCTGACTTTTAGCGCAGTAAAAAAACACAAAAATCCTGCAAGTATCATAATCAGTCCAAATGTAAACATCTTTACAACAAGGCTCCTACTGAGCACATCAGGGAGGAGAAACTAAAACAACAACAAAAAATATCCCAAAAACATCTTAGGTACATTTATATTCGAGTGTGGGGGTGGGAGTTTGTGGCCGAGTGGTCCTCAGCACATGCTGGGGAGGGCTAAATGTGATGCTTCCACTCCTGCTGTGCCTGGCAGAAATTTAAACCCTCAAATGAAACACAGGCAGGCCCCCCTGAGAAGTGGACCCTGCGGTTTGCCCGACTAAAAAGACAAGCCGGAGCTGTCTCAGAGTCAAACTGGTTAGTGACTCACTGTTCATCAGCCCAAATGCTCCCAACCAACTTCCAGTCAGAGTTCCTGACAGATCGGCCTTTGTTGCATGAGCGCTGGGGTACAGCTGAGGTCAGATCTGCAATTTCAGCTGTCTAAATCCTTTCAGAGATCATCCTCTGTAATCATTTAATATTCCCTCTCTTGGATTTGGTGTATCTATAGATGATGTACGACAAAACCTCAAATCCTCACCGAGTACTTGTGTTGTTTTTTAGTCAAAAACAAATTGTCAGAATTGACAAAACACAGAGACGTAGGATTTTAGTACAAAATAATTATGTTTCAAGAAAAGAACACGTAAAATATAATGTATCACTTGTTTTACACAAACCCAGTGTGTATTGACAACCATCTTGACCATCAATGTGAATAATTTTATTCTGATGGAGGGAAAAGTGGATTTTCAGCTTTGCATATCATTCAAAATTTGAGCGAAATCTGTGCAAAACCCAAATGCAACAGATTACATGTTGTATAACGACACAAAGCCACTTTTCTTCGCAGCAGGCCATGGACCTAGCCTCTTACTCGTCATCTCGCATCTCAGAGTGGGGAAGATTCCTGATGGATCGTTTGTGCTCCTGTTCTTGGCCGTGGCCTCTGGCTTGTTTTACCTTTGGACCTTGCCGCCATCTGTCCTCCAGTCCTATCTGACTGAACTCTATTCAAATATCTAGTTGTAGAGTTAGATAAGATGATTCTTCTTTAATAGTAATCCCTCCTTCACGTGGGCATCCCTGAGGTTTCTTTTATTTTACTGGAATCTGGTATTTATGAGTTTTTCCTTACCAGGAAGGAGGGTCTAAGGGCAAGGATAACCAGTTTAGTTTAGTTTAGTTTAGCAATCAGCTATTGTTTATTTTTTATGACCTACCTTCTGTTTCTGTACAATTACCAGCATGAAGCCCAATGAGGCAACTGTGATATAGGGCTATATAAATAAAAATGAACTTAATTGAACAGATTCATTTGGTTTATGTTGATTATGAAAACACTTAGTTGCTCCAAAGCATTCCATATCAGCGCAAAGCTGCGGTTCTTCGGGAGAGAATGCGCTGGAATTACGCTGAGTGCATAAGTGATTGAAGAGTTAGAGTAGTCAAGAGAACGTAAACACTGGAGCTAAAGCTATTGGTTGTTTTAATTGGGCATGCTGCGGGTGACAGGTTGTAGCAAACATTTAACAACATGTGAGAGTAAGTAAAGATGAAGACGCAGGCGTGTTGTACATGCCAATTGTTAAAAATAAGGAGATTTGACAGAGTATGTGTATGTATGTTACCAGTCTGTTGAAGGGCCTATAGGCCTACTGTTTCTAAAATGTTGCATTTAAGTCCATTGTTTAGGAGATTTTCTATTCTGTTTAAGGGTTATGGAAATGTACCATGCTACCAGTATGGTCACTCCCATTGATTGCATATGACATCTTGACTGACATTCCCCTTCCCTCTGTGGTTGTATGAGCCTCAAGTGAACCAGAAGACACACTGGCCCACCCCTTAACGACTCTCAACAACCCAAAAATCTGCAGCACCGGTACAGGCCAACCACTTGTACAGGTGCATGTCACAAAGGCTTTTTCAAGTAGAGTGGCATTTTTCCTAATCCTCTTTTATTAATAATTTCTTATGTTGTTAAAGAGAATACCTTCAACATTTTAGGGTGTCTTCAGACTTGACAGTAAACCAGCGTTCCTGAATCAATTTTTTGTCTGAATACACCCAAGCGGATCCTGGTCCAGGACCAGGAACTGCTTTCTGATCCATTTTTGAGTTGCTCTTTCCAGTTGGACTGAACTCCGGTCCTTGATACAGACGTTCAAACTTGGCCAGCGAAATATAAAGTTTGAATATCCCGACAAGGATTGCAGAGTACAGGATTCCATTGTTCTTTCTCTTGTTGCTTTGCCCCAAGCCTCGAAAATTCCGGCCAATGAGTGAAGAGCTCTTTAGTCATGTGGTTTTGTTTACAAGCTTTGTTAATGTCTGTTTAACAGTAGTCTGAATACAGACCAAGCACAAGGTTCAGAACTTTGCCTTGATCAGCTGAGTTTTACAGTCTGAATACAGCCTTACTTCCAATGAAAATCGGTCATTAGAGTCTTTGCATGTCTTGGTTCAGCAAAGAGAAGCAGCCTGCATACACAGAGACACATAAACACAGGGACAGCCTGTTTGTTCTTATACTGGCAATCGTTTTACTTCCCTGCTATAAAAGCAGTAAAGTCTTATCGCTTGGTAAAAACAACTGGCCCATTACTGCCAAGGAGCATCGTAAATATTGCCTAATTATCAATAATCCATCAGGGTGGCATCCCTTATGCTCCCATTTCCCTCTACATCATCATAAAAGTGAGGTCAGAGCATTTAGCATGTTCTAGATAAGATATCCCAGCATACCTCTCCTCTTCAAGCTTTCAAGGAAGAAAAATATGGATCATTTGTGTCATGAGATATGGCGCCGGACTAAACATGCCTGTTTTGCTCTCCTCTCCCCTTATGCGCCCCCACCCGCTCCCAGGAGGCTGAAAGGGCGGCAAACTCAAAGGGAGATCAAGTTTCTGTTTGTGTTGGTTCCATTGTGTGCAACATCGTTTTGCTGTGTAATTGCACGGGAACAATACACAGCCGGCCGCGGTGTTGATTCGCAGCTATACTGGGGAGTGAGGCTGTGAGCGAGTTTGTTTTGCAAAACGACAGAAGCCGCAGTGAGATGTGGATTGTTCAATGTCCAACCCGTCCACTGCAGTTAAATGTTTCTGCTCTTTCCACATCTACAAAAGTCCCCTCTGGTTTTTTTTTTTTTTTTTGGACTTGTTGTTTTTTTGGGTGCCACTGCAGAAAGATGAGTTGCCTTTTTTCCAAAAAGACCTCCACTGTATTTAGGTTCCACCATCCCACGGGGTATAGCTGGTGAAGCCTGACGGTAGCAGCACACCACTGATTATCTAGAGACACCGCACACTGAAGCCTTTACGTCAGTGTTCTACTGAAGAGAAAACACAGAGGAACGGGAGAAAAACTGTGGTGACTGTGGTTTGATGGCTAACATAGATGTTCTCCAAGAAGCCAGTGAAGGTTTAATTCCCATCAGTCACACTAAGATGCACTTTTTAAGCAGGTATCAGCTTTTATCAGAATGAAATGCTTACAAGTACCATAAGCTGTTAGTGGAGCCTGTCAGGTCAATATTTTAGACATTTCATCCATTTTGTGAAACAAGTGCAATAATTTGCATGGCTGTACTTAAAGGGTTAGTAATGCCCTGGGACAAAGCTAAAATAAGTATCCAGATATATTCCATATGTTCTAATGTATCAAAAATAACAAATAATTACCGTTGACAAACGCAGGTTTTTGTAAAATTTGACAAATTAAACGACAAATCACACTCGCATTTCGCCCTGCTTCAGAAACGGCTCGATTTGGGTCACGTGACGCGTTGACGTCACATGAGTGAGACAGCGCCAGCAGCAGAATGCAGGCGGACCCGGGGTGTCAACAGATACATGTATGTGTGTACGCTGCTGCAAAGTTGAATTCTATAAACATCGTTGTTATGGTCCGACGGAGTATTAGGGCCACCAAAAAAAAAAATAATAATAAAATTATGATTTTTAAAGTCGTAAATTTACGAGATTTACAATCAAAATGAGCCTATTGTGAATGAACACTGTGAGCAGAACCAGACCGACTAAACTTTGAAAAGCCTCTGATTTCAACAGGTAAACTGAATGTTTAAAACATTGCACATGTTTGGAAGTTTCTTTGTTTGACTTGCAGTTTATTAATCATTGATGGTGGCTTGCGGGATCTCTGCATCCCATGTTGTTGTTGTGTGTTGAAACGGGACGATTCATGTGGAGAACAGGGGACTGTTTACATTCTCATTTTTTTCTGCGCATATCAGAGACGTGCAGTAAGGTGGTGAAAGAGCTTCTGGGTATGAGAATAAAGTGATTAAATAAGTGAATAAATAAATAAATAATGATAAAGTGGCGGACGGTCCTGCAAACATGTCTCTAAGCTCTTTATTTTGCATATGAAACTCTGCATTATCGACCCGGATAGTCAGCGTCATTGATGATTTGATTTAGAGTCGCCAAAACGTTCCGATCTGTAAATAAAGCTTCACGAGATGCTCCACGTCTTCCAGCTTCGAGCATGGCTCTGATAAACGGACAGCTTTCAGTTTCATCGGCATTCTCAGCGTCACTGTCATTGCCAAATAGTGAGCTCCTACTTTCCGCGCTGCCGGCTCAAATTGATAGGGCTTTACAGTCCTCAAACCACAAACACCCGGCGCCTCTGAATCAGTGTCACTTTCAGAACAAATGTTTCCACAATCTGAGTCTGAAGACAGAATTGTGGACCTTGAAATATCGCCGCTATCGCTAGCTCCGACACGCAAAGGAGAAGCCATCTTGCTATATTGACCCCTTTGACGTCACACGCACCACGTGACCAAAACGGAGCTTTTCACCCGGAAGAGACAGGTTTGCCAAATTTGGCCTCAAAAATGCCGTTTTATTTCAATATTTCTTGCTCAAAACACGGCAAAACATTTGGAAATGGTAAATATAAGGCGAAATACAGTTAACTCAGAAAATGACCCACAACCCCATTACTAACCCTTTAAGGACTTCCTCTTTTAGAAACTCACGTTAGGCAAGAGGAAAATCCAAAATGGTCACCATTTGTAATCATTAGTAAAGACGACAGCTATACATTCAAAAATTAAAAAAATACTCAGTGTCTATATACATATATATATACACGCACTATGTGAAATGTCCTATACTGTACATATATGTGTATATATATATATATATATATAGAGAGAGAGAGAGACAGAGAGAGAGAGAGATTGAGTGTTCCCCCATGTATTCACGTTTTATTATTTATTGTTTCACATATTTTTGGGGTTTTCTTAAGTCACAGGACTCCTCCAGTTAATCACAAAAACCCAGACAACTCAAGACGCTTGTCTGAAACTTTTGCGTCTGAAGGAGGTGCTTCGTTGCTGAGGTTTATCTCCACTCCTGGAGGGGAGCAGAGATGAAGGCTATCCCTCCTCGTCTCTCCATGCTCCTGCAAGGAAAAATTGTATCATGTGACTCAGAAGAATAAGAATCTTTTTATGCTGAAGAAGATAATCACGGAGGATATCATCCGGAGTAGATGTTTATTGAGGATGAAACTAGTCTCTTGTAAAAGAAGATGCCCTCTCATACTCAAGCACGCGCTCCTGGCCTTAAAGGCCTCGTGCAGTGGCTATCAATTTTTTTTAATTTAGAAAGTCAATGGAACTTGGAAAACGAATCCAATAAAAATATTCACTTAAAATGATCCAGCGCGATTTTATTGATCATTTTAAGGTCGTGCACAGCTTTAAATTTGGGCGATAGGTGGTGATGGGCGGGGGCTGCGCGTGACGTCACTTCAGGGATCCCAGAGTATAAACAACAATGGCGGACGGTTTGAGAAGCGACGTAGACCGCGATTTAGTGGATATTTCTTTGGATGAAGGTGATGAGCCTTCATCAAACACGGGAATTTTAACGACACAGGGTTTGGAGGGTGTACAGCCCTACCAGTTTGAACCGGAGGTTTCCTCATCTGAGGATACAGGGGCTTCGGATGACGATGGTGAAAGCTCATACAGCGATGGCGGGGAGCAAGCGGAAGGCGAAAGGAGGCTGCAGGATTTGTCATGGTTTGTATTTTACACACCGCCCGTCGCTACTACCGATTTGATGGTTTAGTGAGGTCCTCGGATCGGCCCCGCCGGGGTCGGCCACGGCCCTAGCGGAGCGCAGAGAAGACGGTCAAACTTGACTATCTAGAGGAAGTAAAAGTCGTAACAAGGTTTCCGCAGGTTCACCTACGGTGCCGCATCCCGAGAGCTGCGGACCCCCGACGTTCCGAACAGCAAGCGCACCGGAGGACGTTTTAAATGTAGTTTAAACAATGGCAGTTATTTGTAGATTAAAAGATAAATCTCAGCTTTGAGTGTGTGGCCCGTCCCTCTTTCTCCGCGTGAAAATATGCAAAATATCCCAATGTTCTGGAGGTTTAAGCGTGATCCAGTCCCAGCATAGCTGTCTGTCTGTCGACATATTCATGGCGTGAGCTCCGCTGGACACGTCGCTGCATCGAGCTGCAGCCAGAGAACACGGCGGCAGTAACAGACTGTCAAACTATCCACAGAGTATCCCACTTTTCTCAGTCTTTAATGTTTTAAAAAACAAAAGTTAATTGGAAATGATAAATCTCTATTTCATTTATTACTGTAGTTCAACAGAGGAGAAAAATATTTGGTCCTGACAAAAAATGAACATGAAAGTGTTATGGAAATTTTATTTTTGATGTTTTTTATTTTATTTTACTGAACGTTGATTGAAGTTTTGAATTTAAAATGCCCTTCACTTGCACTTGGGCTTTTGTTAGGCATTTTATGTTACAGCCTTTTATTGTTAAGAAAGTTTATCTCAATACAATGTCACAAAATAAAGTATTTCTGATCAAAACTATTAATTTTGCCATTCTTGTTTTAATGATTAATGTAGAACTGATAAATTCCACGAAGCACACATTTTTTTCCTTGAAAAAAGGCCACATAATAATTTGCGATTAATCGCGAGTTAATTATGGGCAACCCGATTGATCGCGATTAAAAGATTTAATCGCCTGACAGCTCTAATATACAGTATATATACAGTATATTTAGAAAATGTTATAAAATATAATCTAAAATGTTTCCCTTTTGTTTAATTGTGATTTGTGGCAAGTTTTAACAAGTCAAACAAAACATGATTGTCTTTGCTGCATTTTTGCTCTACCTGATGAAACACGTCCAACAAAAACACACAGAGGAATCTCCGTCTTCCAGTTTCACTTTTTAGTGTATACTTCTTCTACTGGAACTCCTTGTTGACTCTTTCTGAGGCGCTGAAATGAGCTTGTGGTAACATCATTTCTTTTCCAGTAGATGTTGGAACATGGTTTAATTGCTGGATGAGTCACACTTTGTTGGCACTCTCAGCGCCGTGTGTCAAACAGTTTGCAGGCCGGTCAAGTGAATATTAGCATTAAAAACCCAGCTCTCCCCTCCCAGTGCAGGTTCTGCACTCATTTAAGAGTTTGCTCCAGTGGCGTTTCATACGCGTCATGTGGGAAATGTGTGTGTTGATCCTTTCGTCTAGCTTTCAAGACCTCGTCCCCAGAAACCTACATTTATGCTATGAAGTCAAAAAGTGTTGGAAGAACTGCTGGCCCTTCTGTAGCACAAACGGAACCGCCACCAGACCGACCACAGGCACTTAATGGCAAATGCCAACTTCTAATTGCAGTGGCAACTCTAGGCATCACGTTTATTGCCAATCATTGCCTCTCTTCCTCAGAGTACTTTTTATTAGCTGTGTAACTTTAACTTAAAATTTAAAACCTTTTTTCACTTCCTCCAGCTTCTCTCAAACAAGCTTTTTTTTAGGTTTTTGATTTATATATTTTTTTAGTTTTTCTTAAATATATAAACCAAATTAAAAAATAATAATAATATTTTTTAGGCCAGAGAACATGAGCTACCTCTGCACTAAGTTAGTGCAGCATCTTTCTTTTAAGATGCGTCCAGCTTGCTTCTCAGTCAGATTTCCAATTCAAAAGTTTCTTTAAAAAAATCTAAAGAAAACTTGTGTTTTGAAGCACTAAATGCAAGAACTTTAAAAAAAAAAAAAAAAAAAAGTTGTAACTACTGGCCACAAAAAGGGAAAAGTATTTGTGAATTTATGGCCCTTATTACACCAGGTGAACCACAGAGTCACTGGATTTTTCAAACATTACATAAAGGCTTTAGCTTCTCTCCATTCAGCTTTCAGAAGTTAGGGAATGTCAACACAATGGTGTGACAAGTTGTTGAGCTGTGACTAGAGATAAAAATGAGAATCTGACATTTGAGTAATACTGTAGAATAAGTATCATGAAGTATGTACTTACAGCCCAGCCACAGTGTTATAGCCTGATTTTTCTGTGGAACAGGAAAAACAATTATTTAAGTTTTTCTGTCCATCTTACACTTTCATGACAATATCATGTAAATATCATGTACTTCTCTACATCAAAGACTGCTTTGTCCAAACATCCTCTGTATGTGTCAGGAAATGTTGTTGAAGGACCCAAACGACGAAGAAAGGGCTGCTGGACAGATATAATTAGTTCAATTAAAAATGAACAAAAGTCTAAAATTTAAACTCCAACATTAACAAACAAAAGTCTGTTTTTATTGAAAAGAGTTTTTGCATGTCCAAAGTACAAGTGACAACTTTACACAAATGTACATAACCAGAGTTTTTGAGAAGCTGTCAAGCATCTGACGGTGGCAGGCAGGACTTGAAGTTTCCACTGGCTGTGGCAGTGGACTCTGCTGTCACAGTGTCTCTGGTGTATGTGGTCATTGTGACGAGAGCAGGAAGGCAGCCATTGGGATGGTTGAGTCAACATTCACAGTCATTAGTCCCTCATATATGAACATACTCTGCTGAATCTATGCCCCATCCATATTCCTTTATTATATGTTATAGGGGATAGTTTGATGAATGGCTTACGGCCACATTATGTGTCCTACGTCATACGTCCTATGTTCTGAGCCAAATCCAGAGCCTTATGTTCCTATCCATCAAAACACAGTGTTGCCATGGTTACTCCCACAACCAAGCAGTGACTTTTTTTCCCCCACATGATGAAGTCTACAGAAACGTTGGCAGAAATTGGAAGTATGTTTAATACGCATAAAGGCTTACTGGTTTTGACACACCCAAACGGCACACCTTCTAAGATACACCCAAAACTGTGTATAAAGTCTATTTTTTTTAAACCCTTTTGTTTTTGTTTTTTTGAAAATGTTACAAGTTAACAAGCATACTTATCTGAGATAAAATAATAAATACCTGAAGTTACTCATGAGGTTTTTGTCTTCAACTTCCATTTCATTTAAATGTTTTTAAAGATATGTTCGAGGTTACGCTGAATGGGCTCATCAACTTCAAAAGTCTTAGTCCCAACTGCCCTTATAGGTGGATAGTTAGTAGGCAAAAAAGGGAACATCTGTGTGGGGCACATAGGCTCGCAGTGATTGGGACAATTACCTTCTGATTGCCCTGTGACCAGAGTGACCCAAGTGAATATATAAATTGCTATTAAGTTTTATTTTTAACCTTTATTAAGTATAAACAAGGTCTAAGTTGTTCCTCTCTACAGCCCTCTGTGGGCCTAGACAACCCAAAAACCTGCAGCACCCGTAAAAGTTAACCCCCGTACAGGTGCCTGTCACTAAGGGTGGGTTCAGACTGGACAAGTCCCTTGGTCTGGTCCCTTGGTCTGACCAAGTCAGCTTAGTTTGGTCTAGATCGAGTCCTAAATCTTTCTCTTGGTCTGTTTTCAGACTGCTGTCAAAAGGACTTTGCTGTGAGGCACAAAAGCTTGTAAACAAAAAAAAAACAACAAAAAATATCTACTCACTCATTGGCCAGGAATTACAAGTGCAGGGCAAAGCAATGAAAGAGAGAAATGTACAACACTTACTTTTGCTACTTTGGTACGATGGGGGCATGCGGCAAGGCGGCAGCTGAGGAGACGTTGGCTATGAAGGTACGCTGATTAGTGACAAATATATTGTCAGGAAAACTGTGTGAGAAGCAATGTGTTTCAGGTTTTAATGAGCTGCTGGGTCTCCTTGTTGCTTCACGTTTCTGTTTACAACCCGCAATGACTGGCTGAGGTGGCCGTTTTGGTCCGAGCATGGAGCCTGTCCCGACTGAAGAGACTGAGCACAAACTGGAGTTCAGTCTGATTGGAAACGAACCGAGACCACCTAAAAAGATGGGTCTAAGATTGGTTCCTGGTCCCAGACCAGGGTCTCCTTGGCTGTATTCAGACTTAAAATTGTAACGGATTATCAGGGGATATGAACTCTGCTTCAGTGTAACCCTTGTGCTATCCTAGGCATGTGGAGTCATCTGGACCCACAACATAACACAAGTTAAGTGAACCAAATGTGTTCAGTCTGAATACACCCTTAGACTAAGGGCTCAGTAAGTGAAACCACATACTGTTCCAGTTTGCATGCGCTATATTCTCTTTCTCCGTTTAGTTGGACCTGGGCTGAACACAAAAGCATGACCAGTAATCTTTATTGATCTCAGTAACTGTCACAAACATGCGAACAGCTGGTTCCACAATGAAGCACAGCTAAAAGTCCACAAGGCAAACGTGAGACAGGCAGAAGTGAGTCACATATACGAAACGAACCGAGAGCGGAATAACTGAACCAAAACGGCCACCATATCCGACTGTCAGGTGATGTAAATGAGGCAATCAGTGAGCCGCGGACAAATGTAGAGCATTGAGTGTGATGTTAGCCAAAAGGAAATAATTGGTCCAACTGTTTACTTGTTAGAATCTTTATTTTTACACCACTAAAAAACATATAACTCGCTTTTCCGTGACTGGTTACGCGGCACGCGTGTGGGGTGCTGCCGTGACGTCATTCTAAAAGCTCTATTGTATTTCCAACAGAAGTCTGTTAAAAACAATGCCATAAAACCACAACGATGAGACACGGAAACCCATTAAAATGTGGTCTGATGAATTCAGGCTCAATAAAACAAATTTTAACGTGATCCACATTGATTCTACCAACAATCTACATGTCACAAACACTTATTAGCTTGTGTATCTGTAGTGTCCCCAGTAGCTGTCAGGCAGGAGTCCTCTGCAGTCCCAAAGCTGCAGTGAAAAGTGTTGAACCTGATCTTCATACAAACACTCAAAAGAGCAGTTTTTATACTTGTAAAGTGTCAAAAATATAAAATATATGTATATTTTTAGAGACAGTTGTCAAATGAATGTTGCAAAAGTTCTAAAACTCATACAATTCAATGGTGTTCTAATTCACACTCTTGAATAGTGATTTCACTAAAAACAATAACTACAATTTTAACAAAAAAAGGAGAAAAATGTAAACACAAAAATCAGTTCAAAGCTTCTGATCTCTCACTCAAACTTGTTTCAGCGAGTTTTTCATTTATTGGTCATTTCTCAGCTCTGCCTGAACAGTTGTCCTCACTCAGCTTAGCCAGCTGACTCAGGCAGACTGAGAGGACGGGGCCGCGGTTGCTTTGGTGCCTGGAGCCCCACATGGTTTGTTTGTGGTTTGTTTGTCGGTGCAGCGGGGGGGTGAGAGGTTTGCCCGCAGCCCTCTGCCTGGCACCAGCCTGTCCCGGAGGAGAGAGCACCGCCTCTGTTCCTGCACAGATGCTGCGTATTTGAGAATGCGGCTGGACGGGATAAAACAGGGTTAACAAAACGAGGCTTTCTGATAGTTTCACCTTTTTTGGGCCATTACTGTTTCCTATCTGGTGTGATTTTTTTTCTCCTCTTGTCTAAGCTGTTTCATTGTACTTATACTTGTTTCAATAATAAATTAATAAGATGTTCAGACTGAGTATCCAAGTGACGTCACACAGTGTTGTGATACTTAATAATAACTGTTACATTTATTTTTACACGTTTCATTTTTTTCATCCTTATCTTGAAAATATCATTTAAGAAAAATATTTTAATTTGGAATTTAAAGCTACTATTGCAGAGCACTTGGAATAAATGCTTTATTTTTATTTTTCCTAAGCATATTTTGCCTTTTTTTGGGTCATGGGGTTCGCAGAGCCTGAGCCAGTAGGTATTTATTTAATTGAATTCTCAAAACTTAAATAATAACCACTTATGAAAAGTGTCATGCATATTCTTTTTCCCAGGCGAGACGATAACCACCAACCATTGTAACGAGAGGCTGAAGAGCTAACCACCACCACTCAACACAACTTCTGTATAGTAGGTTTTTTCTAGAGGCATCTCCAGTGTTAAAGGTTTAAAGATTTTTGTTAAGGTTTTAAAAATAGGAAGAAAAAAAACCAAACTAGATCTCCAGTTAAATTCTTCTTTTTCGACCAAAAACAGAAGTACTGTTTTAATTTCCAAGCAGTTGACTCTAAATAAAACAGACAGACCTCTGCTTTGAGTCAGTTTTTCCTCCTCTTCTTTCCTTTTTGACCTTAAAGTTGTCCCTGAGGGCATGTTTTTCTGCCTTCTCATCCTTTAAGTTTGAAGAAAGCACCAACAGCGACAACGCCGCATGCCCACCCCCACCTAGACAGCGGCAGAGTCAGGCCATGAGGGGCCCAGCACCGTGCCAAACTATTGATTATGTCAAACTGTATATTATTTATGTTTTTCATTGTTTCATTTTTTTAATTTTACAGGAAATGAGTGGTGTATCGAACTCTAAAAAAAAAAAACGTAATAAATAGCCTAATCATTGCAATTCGGCGCTCCCTCCAACAGGTCGTGCCCTAGGCAGCCGCCTAGGTCCAATATGCCCAGGGCCGGCTCTACACCTCATAGCATGGCTTGGCCTTGGCTCAAATCCCAGCTGGGACTCTTATGTGTGGAGTTTGCATGTTCTTTGTGCATGCCTTTGTTTTTTCTGTGTGCACTCAAGTTTCCTTCCACTATCCAAAAATACGCTTTATAATTGGTTTGTCTAAATAACCTTTCAGGGTGCTCTATTTAACACTTAACAAATATAAGAGCCACAAAACTACGTTTTTCCGCAACATAACCAGCTGATTTACATTGATTGTGTAACTGAAGTGTTCAGAATCACGTAAACTGCGTGAACAGTTGAAAGGTTACCACAGATGAAAGAATGTTAACACTGGAGTTCCTTTAACTGTGTCTGAATTCTGCCCCTAATTACTATATAGTGCATTCGCCATTTTAGTGCTGTCTGAATCTACTAATTCCAAAATCTAGTGCACTAGAAATTGCTCACTAAATTAGCGAATTTAGACCACAATTGTGGTCAAACAAATTTGAACAGAAAAACCTGTTTAAATGTAATATTTGAATAATTTTGTTAATTGTGTAATCATTTGAAGTTAAAAGAATGTCAACACTGAAGCTAAAATTCTGGGGTTAAAGGGTTCATTCTAGATCTCTCTTACCCAAAATTTTATCCCCAACTCTCCTTTACCAGCAAAACTTGAATAGTTTCTGCAGAAGTAAATGGATAACTAAAGAGAAATTACAGAACACTAAAGTGTGTGTTTGTGTGACCCCAGCTCTATCTAATCTAGGCTTCCCCCAACATGACATGGTATTTCACTTCCTAGAATGATACGGTTCAGCTTCCACAGCAGTGGCCTCAAAGTAGCTGCAGCAAGCCTAAATGAGTCAGCATCAACATATAAATAAGCTGTAATGATAGCTTTCAAAACACAGCAAATTATAGAACCCGCTTATCGCAGAGACCGCCGGATCATGTGGACTGCAGCTGAGCAGCAGTAGGTGACGTACGCGCCGCAGAAACAAACGCCTAGTTCTGCTAGGAAGCTCTGCTGACTCCAAAGTCCAGCCTTCCCTGAAGCAGAACCACCTTTAAAGTTTGGATTCTTTTAGTCTGGGTGCAGTCAGGGTCACAATGCAAGTGAACTTAAGAATGGTGTTAAAATACAACAGTCACACATGTAAAAATGAGTCAAACCTTCACATTTTCTGAACCCTAAATTCTATCATTTACTGCACAAATGAGACCAATGAACAACACAAAATGATTTTATGGTCAAACTCTGATGTTGAGGGAGTTTGAATAATTGTGAAGCATGAAGTCACAGACCTCAGTTGGAAGTGAACAACTAAAAAATGAGACGCATCTCAAAACTTTTTTCGTGCCAATAGAAATCACTTAAAACCTGCATTATGAAATATTCTGGATTTGTTTTATAAACAAATGAATCAAATAATTTGCTTTTTATTTATTTCTGGCCTCAGCAATCACTGAAGTTACATTCTTAAAATAACCTGCGATAGATGAAATCTGTGAAATAGGAATATAGATATTTTAAAACTCCTCACTATACACTTCACTCTCTTGTTTAAACTCTAAAAGTTCAAACTTTCATAGAAAATAAGTTCAATATAACAGAATGAAAAAAAAATTCCACACCTCAAACAAATGACCATTACATTAGCCAAAAAAAATGCCCTTTTGGAATTTTTAGTGCGGGACAGAAATCCTGGTGCAGGCAGGCTCTAAAAAATACACATCAAGCTCATTTCCAAAACTTTTTCTAGTAACACAAAGATGTAAAAAAAAAACCAGTCAATTGGATGAAAGGATCAATTTAAAAATAAAATATCAGAAGTTTGGATCTAGTGATGTTAAAACCAAAACCATGTTTTTGACTTCAAATGTGTGAATTTGAGTGTTTAATTGTGGGAACAGAGGTTTTAGAGTGACCACAGTTAGATGCAACAAATTCACTTTTTTTGATGAATTCATCTGCAGAAGACAAACGAGGAGCAGAGGGCTACAGAAAAAGACACTTCCTCTAAGTTTTAATGCTGCTCTTCAGAGGATAACATTTTTTTTTTCCAGAAGGCAGGAAAACATCCAAGTGGAAACTGGGCTGTTTGTGTGCATCCGTGTCAGGGGAGTTGGAGTTCCTTCAATGTGGCCAGGGACACATATTTTACTATTAGTGCAGGGATGTGACAATCTGGGTTGAAATGTGACCCAACCAACCACAAAAACAGCAAAAACAAAGTTTGGTGACACTTTTTATGTCTTAAAAGTTTAGTACTGTTTCATTGTTGTTATTTTTTTTTTTTAAATTTAAGCTAACTTCCTGTCTAAGAAGACCCCTTTTATTGAGATAACAAACTTGGCGTTTACTCTGCTGTGAATAGCCTTTTGCTAACATGAGTTATTTAATAACATAATGTGTCCCAGCATTAGAGGTGATCTTTTTTGGACTCTCCATGTCCTGGACAGAGATGCTTTAGATTCAGGTGCTTTTTCTTATCTGGAAAAATTTTCTTGGACAAAAGTAAAGAAGGGAAATGAGACAGAAAGGGGGGGGCTGGAACATGACTTACGAGGAGCAGGAAAAGCGGCTTCCTTCCTGCCTTCATCACGATCGACCAGGGGCAGCAGTTTACCGGGCGGCCGTGGTATTTTTAGCCGTAATCGGAGGGGAAGTGCCGCCTCGAGGGCCTTCGGGGGCTGGTGGGGAGCAAAAAGGGAGCTGTTGAGTGTTTCCTCAGCCACTCTGACAGGGACACCCCCAGATCCCATGGGACATCACCGCTGAGGTCAGAGAGCACAACCTCTGTGTGTGAGGAAAATACAAGGAGTTTTTTTTTTGTCATTTTCTTTATTTCATTACAGAAAATAATACAGTTAATCACAAATTTAAAGCAAGCATTAACAATTAAGTAAATAGAAAAAAAAATAGGCGTGCAGACTCAATTCATGCAGAATTATTGTTTTCTCTCAGTGCTGAGTGGAGGACTCAACTTTAAACAAGAGCAGATGAAACTACAGTAAATCTTCATTTAGAAAAATATGTTTTTTTATTAGAGTTCTGTTATAATTTTCTCCAATCATCGTTTGATTCATTGTAAAAGTGTTCCTATTGGTCTTTTTTAGGATTATGTCATTGAGCTGTAATAAAACTAAAGCATATAATGTTATTATATTTTTTCCATTTTAATTCATGCCACTGTCAGTTGTCATGAATAATTATTAAAAAAAACAAATGAATAAAGTTTTTATCATCAGATTGCACATACATTTGTTTTTTGAGTACAATCAAACATTTCTAATATGAAAGTAAATGAGAAATTGTTAATTCTAAAACCAGCCCCCGAAAAGCAATCACAAACCCCCATTACCAATTTTTCTTGAAACAAGGATCTTTTTATTTATTTTATGCAGTGATCCCGGCTTCTTTATGTGCAACACTGTAACTATCTAAGCCTGTGTTGCGTTTGATGTATAATCCAGAGAAGATTCCTTCTGTTAATACTCTCATTACTTTCATTCCTCTCGTTTTCCCTCTTCCTTTTGGAGAATCCATCCTCAGGTTCTTCTGGTTCGGAAAATGTTTAACAGGCAAACCTGGCTTCCTGCAATTACTCCATTATTCACTTCCCGCTGGTGAAGAGAGACAGACGGGCAGACTTTACATGCGTACCAAACAGGCTCCAGAATCCCAGAAATGCTTAGCTTGAATTCTTGCAATTCCTGCATCAAACGTCAAATACATTTTTTTTTGGGCTGTACACTGTGGGATTCAAGTGATGAATTGATGTTTAGCCCAGTCATAAGAATCATCCATCTCTAAAGGATACCCCTCCCTCACAGAGCTGTCATCTCAGTGCGGTTTACATCATCAATGGACCTCCGACATTGTGGCGTCCTCCACCCAGCAGCAGCCACTGATCAGGACGGAATTGGATTGATGCAATTCGGTTTGCTGCCTGTTCATCCAATTAACCTGAAGTCAGTTGTACAGAAATTATATTTTTCTTTTTTTTTTCCTGTGGGACGCAGAAGGAGAACCTGTGCAGGAATGTGAAACAGAGCAAGAGGATGTCTATGGGGTCAAATCAGGATCAGCTTTTTTGTTTAGGAGTATAAATTGTGTCCAACTTGTTGTGTCCAATTATGTCTTTAGATTGAGGAGCACCTGGGATTTAAAAAATGAGGTTTGTAGGGTCTAAAAGTCAAAAAATGAAACCATGATAACTCTGTCACCTTCCCTTGGGTGCAAAGACTTATTCCCTGAACTGCAGTCGAACAGTTCTGACAGGGATGAGCTTGGACAGGCTCCCAGAAGAGCAGATCCAGTCCCGAATCCACAGTCACATAAAGGCCAAACCTAATGTAATCACAGAGCGCTTATATAAATTAGTAAGCACTCACCCAAACCGTTAAACTCTGCTTGACATCTGTGAGTGTTGTTAAACGCTCCACACAGACAGAGGAGATCCTCCACTTTTACAAGTGTTTATTCAGGGCGTATCTTCGTCTGAGAAAACAGACGACAGCCAGACCGGGTGACGGCTAGGTTCACCTACCAAACATGAAACACTTTGTTTTTTTCTCCAGAGATGTAACCATTGACTGTATGTGAGAATTGGAGCGAGTGAGTGTGATGTCACCAACTGAAAAGGATTTACTTCTGGCTCCAATGAAATTCAGAATTTCAATCACCAATTTTTCTCAACATGGAAGTCGTCTCGTTGGAGCCAGACGACGTCAGTAAACAGAGATCGGTCTGAGTTGGTCAAGTCAACGTCTCTATGGCAACCACTCCCGCCAATCAGAAGTAAGCTTGATGGAAGGTCACATCATTTGAAATCGTGCTCAGTAGAAGCTGTCAATCAAACGTTTCAAAATGTTGACATGAGACCACGTTATTGAAGCCTCTGATTGGTCAGTTTATAAATTGGATAAATTACACTGATTTTGGCTTAGCAGGTACTTCCTGTTTGGAATGCTCAGGTGGGAGGGGGTCACTCAGTCCAGTTCTCATATACAGTCAAGAGGTGTAGCATGGTGGTGGGGAAAGAATGGGATCCTCATCACACAACTGATGAAGTGTCTCTCACCACTGCCTTTGTGTTGAGCCTCGCCGTCCTCTGTGTGATTCGAACCCCTCTCAGACGGGGCAAAGTGGCCGTCTATTGTGAGGTGGGACTCTGCTGTGCTCTCCCCTCAATGAAACCTCAGCAATTATGATATAATTTTTCGTTGGGGTTTCAGCAGGCCGTGTCACTTTACTCAAAGAACGTGAATTTCAGAGGAAGAGGTGGCGAAGGCTCCCAGGCTGGAACGTGTTGGAGTTTCCCAGCAGCTTTCATTGACCTTGGCTTAGAACCAGTGGCGGGCCGTGCATTTCACACCTAGGCCTTCAGTAGTGCTCCATCTGAATCAACCCAACCCTCAATAACTATTTTATGGCAATAAAACTTCTACTGCAGGTACAGCTGCCACACACACACCAAAAGCATAAAAAAATAACCTGATAAAATTGCAATAATATTTAGGTATATAGCAAAATTTTACTCACCAAAAATCCGGATTATTTGTACACAAAATCCATCCTTTCTATCCTCAAGAAGATTTCAATCACTCTGTCGTGCAGATTATCCGTGCGTTTTAGTTCCATCAAGAAGTCCTTTTCTATCGCCATGGAAGCTAATGCTGAAAGTCGAGCCTGCCCTGACGTATTTCTGGCATAAGTTTTAATTCGCTTCAGGGCTGAGAATGTCCGTTCAACAGAAGCAGTGGACACGGGGCTTGCTAGCTTCGGAGTTGCCCGACCCCGCTTAACAATGTCCAGCTTTTCTTGAAAAGTCCGTCTTGAAAACGGCTTTGACAGTAAGTCTGCAACCAAATCCATTTCTTCTCCTCCTTCAGCCATTGTGGATTGACAAACCAGCTATTAAATTCGATATATTTGCCTGTGCAGGTCGCTACAGATTCAGTTTACCAGGTCTGCCTAGTACACTCTCCGATTATCCAATCACAGCGCGTGAAAATCCTGACGTTTCCGTGGGCCTGCTAGCTGGCCTATCACGTGGTCTCCTCCAGATCTGATTGGTTGAAGCAACAGTTTGGTGGACCATTATTTTATGCTACAGGGCCCGCAAAACTGATTGTGAAGGCCTTCAGGCAGATTTCTTTGACCCTAGCAACAAATGGTGCTGCAATGTGATTGGTTAATGCTTAAATAGGAAAATACACGTCTGGAAGCAGCGCAACCAGGGAGACAGCAATGAAAGGACGAAGACAGAGCATTTGGAATTATAGAATACGTATTCACGGAAATAAATAATTATTAATATCAGTCTGTGATTCAGATATTTTTAGGCCAGCAGAGAAGGCCTTGCAGGCCCTGACGGCCCGCCACTGCTTAGAACTGTCCATGGATTTGTTCATTAATCATTTGGTCATGCAAAAATAAGTTTATCTATCAGCTTGTGTTCATCATAATTGACGTGCCAGGTAGAAAACATCTTTGTGTGCCCTGTCTTTATGCAGCGTCCCCTTTTCTGTAGTCCAGCCTATGTACATGTTTGAATCTAGTCCAGCAGGAACATCACAGTGATTGGAAAGCGAAGAGAAATCAAGAAAACACTGATATTCCAGGGATTTACGCTGGATTGAATTGTTGACCTTGAAGCTTTAACCCAGCTCAGGTTTCTGGAAATGTAATATTTACAGCCTGATAAAAAGCTGTACTGGCTGATTGTGGTCCTGAAAGTCGATCCTTAGAAAAATCCAAGGTTTTCTCGTTTTTCATAAAGCAAATGAAAACTATGATATTTCACACCTGTATCAGTTTATTGACTGATGGTTGATACGTAGACTATTTACTGGTTTGTTCAGGTGAAGAAAGTGGGGTTGGAAGACAAAAGTCTGCCCTTATATCTGCCATTTTTTCTGACACTCCCCAAGCATATTAAAGTACTTTCTATGTTAACAGAGGTCTCTAACAAAACCAAACAACGGCCTTGCTATGTTTGGTGACACAGAACAAAATAGAAACAACAAAATAAGCAGCAGAATTCTACATAAACCCACTACGTATAACCATTTATATCATTGATAGATGAATTTCTGTCTCATCAGCCTGAGCCAAACTTTCCTTAAAAACCCATTGTGTAAAACTTTGTACATATTTTCTGCCCTGTAGTTCATTACCATTCCACTAGGGGCAGTAGAAGAGTGTTTCCTGCTCATTTCAAAATGTCTGCTTCCATGAAATCTCAGTCACACTTTTAGCGGGAAAAGTTTTGTTACTTTCCTAAACTTGGTTAGAACAACTCATCTATTGTTATTCTTTTTTTTTTTTAATGACTACTTGATGTATTGAAAAAGTAAAAAAAAAATGTTGATAGTGAATTCTTTATAATACAGTTACACCAAAATGTCTGGATCAAATTTGAGACATTGGGTAAATAAGGGGATTTTTTTCCCCTGAACATTTATGTCAATATCTTAAACTAACATTATTGCAATCAAAATGTTACCAAATCATCCAACATATCCTAATTTATGAAATTATAATATTGCAATTGTGGATTTCAAAGGATTTCAAACGCATTTTGAATCTAAATATTTGAATTTTCTGTCAATTCTTATTTTGTAGTTGGATTTACCAGATTATGAAAAACGGGAAAACATTTTTAGACCTAAAGACCTAAACCCTTTTGTAAAACACTTAGCCTTCCAACTCCAATTTTTCTTCCACGTTTTTTGTTTTCACATGAAGGGTTGAGGCTCTTGCCAGGGGGATGGGGGGTGGGGCTGAGGTGGTTTTCCTGGGTGGTGTTAGGATGAATATGTTGGGTGGATGGTGGGCGGAATTGAGGTGGGGTGTTGGTATGATTCATTTATGTATATAGCTTATGTCTCTTTGATTTAGATTTTTGATTGTCTTTTAGATTTCGCCCTTTTTTATGTACAACGCTTTGAGCTGCCTCAGGGAATGAAAAGCGATTTATAAGTAAAGGTTGATTTGATCAGGAAAATGGCTGACTCCATGAGGAATGCTTCTTGGCAGATGGGGTTTCCGCTGCCCAAATGAAGGGGCTAAAGCCAAACTATTTCATTTGATATCAACATGATTTAGTTAATGATGTTACACCGCTAGAAACTCAGTGTGGTCTTTGAGATTGTTAAGTTTAATATTAGTTTTATAAATATTAGTTTATCTATCCGGTGGAAACTTGAGGATGAGCTGCAAAATGATAAGGATCTGGCTGAGAAACACAACTGCTTTGAGGCGGAGCAGACAGTGCACAAGGTTCCACGTTTTCCTGTTGTCGACTTTACAGTTGTCTAAAAAGAGAGTTGATGTTTTCACCTGCGATGCAGAGAAAGGGGACTGCAGCAGAACAGATGGGTCACGTTAGCCCAGAGCGGGCCGGCGATAGCAGCCCGCTGCAACAAGGAAAGCTGCAGCGCCAGTCTATTGATCCCACCAGAGGGGAGAGATAAGCTGTCGCCACTTACGAAGTCATTTTAAAGGTTAGATGCAGGAACAGAGCCTGTCTGTGTGTACAGAACCGATCCATTATGTTGACACAAATAAAACAAAACATTGGTGGGAGTTTGCTGGGAGGAAGTTGAATGTTACTGAGTTTTTATTGACAGCAAGTACCCAGAAAAACACCTGAGTTAGTTTTTTCTACAGTGATCCATGTGGACAAACAGGGATCATTTTTTTTCTGTCATTCTACTTAAATATTAATCAGATTTTTCCTGAAAAAGGAAAGATGTCCGACCTGTGAGGGTTCCGTCAGGATGCTGTCCAATGAAGGGTCACATAACAAAGCTTCAGGACAGACACGTCCTGAGGCCCAACTCAACAGGGAGATTGTATCTTCTGACTGGCCTGAGAATGCTTTGTCATAAAGACAAAAGTTCTGGGCTCTCTGTTTAGACTGCAACCTGTTAGAAAAAAAAATGGATGGCAGGTAATAAAAGAGATCCAGTTGGTCTTTAAACAAAAAACAGTATTTTCTAAGAAAAGATTTGAACTTCTTTTGTGTTTTTCTATTCTTATCAACACTTCATAAGAAAAACTGTGACTACTTTTGTACGATCTTTTTTTCTCACCAGAATAAAACCTTAGTCACGTGCACCTGTACAGGTACTGTAGGTTTTTGGGTTGTCTGGGCACGTGAAGGTGAACAGTAGTGGCTGCTCTTCAATGGGAGTGCAGATGTGTCCTGCCAATCCCTTGAGACTTTTACAGCCAAGGAACATCATGTCTAAACATACCATTATTGAGTGTGGTGAGTGTGTCGTAAAGTATTTTCAAGGATGTATAGTTCAGGTGTAGGCAATTCCAGACCTTTAGAGCTACAGTGTCTTCATGATTTCCAGATACCTGGTTCAGGTGTGTCCAGCCAATTATAACACGCCAGAGCAGAGTATGTAGGAAAACATGCAGGAAAGCGACCCTCGAGGCCCTGGAACTGATACCTCTGTTTTAGTTGCATCACTTATGACATATGAGTGATGCTGTACCCTTAGTTGATAGTAAGGTGGTCCATGTGAATACAGTACAGGTTTTTCAGATGCTGTAAATATCTCAAGTTCTTAAAACTTCAATACCTCTTCATATATTTGCCTTTTGTTGGGAGGAGTGGCTAAAAGACTCAAAAACTATTAAAAATCTGGCCAGCTTTTGTTGTTCTGTTGATGTTAGCTGCCACCTTGGATCCCTGTAAGGTATCTTGTGACTTTTTTAAGGGAACTCCTTTGTATTCAGACCCTAAATTGCTGTAACAATGTTAGTTGAGCTGTACAGACAGCTGTGTCTGAGTTGCTTCACTCATCACTCCCATTTGAACCCGTTTTCTTTGCAATTCTTTCTGACATGTGTCAGATGTGCCTTTAAGTAATTAGAGTGCAGCTTTGTGAGGGGGGAAAAGCAGCACGAAACGGTCAGGTTTATGACTGCTTGTGTCTTTGGCTTCTATATTTGCGCTCACACAGTCCAGATGTCCTGTGTAATCAGTCTGCGGGAGATAACGGTCTGCCGTCGAGTCAGTTTGTCCCTCCGGTTTGCTCACAAAAGAGAATGACTGACAACGCCAGGCGCAGAAAGTCAAAAATCAATGTATGGATGGAGTCCCCGTGCCCTCCCTCCTTCCCTCCTCCCCCCTTTCCCTGCTTTGCCAAATCAATTCCATGCAGGGACTTTATTGACTCAGGTAAAGGGGTTTTGATCCGGCAGTCAATGTCTGTGTCTGCGCGGGGAGGGAGTGGGCAGCGATAATGCACCGTTCCTTCAGGGGTCAGTGAGTGTGTGCTGTCCGAATGCTCTCACACGCATCCAGATTTTATGTTGCTCTTGGACGCATGCTGGGCATTTTTTTT
>NC_050531.1:18903222-18933260 GCF_002922805.2 Oryzias melastigma | reverse complement strand
TTTTTTGCGAGTGGAGAGGCTTGGGCCTCGGGGTGGCTGAGGGGCAGACATCGATTATCAGGCTCTGTGGAGCCACTGGTCTGTCTCCACTGGTGGGAAGAAGGCTGGGCTGGTTTCACCGAGGAGCTTCTATGACTGGGGGCTACAGGGAGAGACAAGGCCTGTGGAGTGTGTGTGTGGGGGGGTTAAATGGTAATAGTGGTTGATGGGTGTGGGTCAGGACTGCAGGGAGGGAATCTTCCTGCTTCTTTAATGATTAGAGAAGGATGTGACACCTTCCCTGGGGCTAAAGATCCACCCAAGGTGCTTATTAGAGCTACTTACACTGTTGCTGTGCTGATAGGCCGCTTGGCTCCTCCCCTCTGGAGCCTGAATGAAAGTCTCCATCACACCTTGATAGACGGTTGTCTAACGACAACCTGAAGCAGAGCTTTCTGCTTGGGAGTCTTCTTTTTTTATAGCAGTGAGGCTCCACTTAACTGGACCCCAATAGTTGTAAACCACACATCTTGTTACATTTCAAAGCATTACAGACATCTTTTTCATTTTTTTTGCAACATAGTGATGTTTAAATACAGTCAAGTCCAAACTTTTTAAAAAATATTTGATTTTTAAACATAAAATGGTAACTGAACATTGTTTAGAGATATTGACATTTACTTTTTGTGCTTTTTTTTCTTTGGAATAGAGCAGAATTTTACTACTGACTTGAGGTCCAAATGTTCACAACATAAAAAATAATGAGATACACAGAAGAAGTAAAACACAAGTAAAACATTTAAAAACTTAAAAGCTCAAGAAACTTAGAAGTTTTCATTTTTAAGCTGCTGTTCAGCTTTTTTGAGCCCTTTAGACAACTGGCTGTAATGTTGGCATATCTACAAACAAGTTATATATAGTCTTTAGTAATTTACTGGTTCACAGCGTGATGCAGGAAGCCTTACTGGAAAGTTTGTTTTTTTTTAATTCAAAGAAAAAAAACTTGTGGATAACCACATTTATTTAATTTGAGTAATTCACATTCAGCTATAAATGGTGGAATAAAGCATTACTGTAAACTAAGGACACGGTATTTGAAATCAATCCACAGAATTATTTGAAAGCTACCATCCAAGTTATGACCCAAAGCCTGTTGGTTTTAGGTCATAGCACATATCCGCTTCCTGAGAGACAGTAACTGTTGAGGATTAATTATTAGAGTTATCTTTAAGGCTTAGTCATAAATGGATAGATATGGGTTGAAAGAGAGGCAAAACACAAGTGCCCCAGAAAAAATATCACATCCTTAGACCACTTGGGGAACTGGTAGAGCAAAAATGCTAGGGCATATTTTTTTCTATGGGTATGCTGCGGGTGGCAGGTCGTAGCGAACACTTAAGCAACACACTTAAGCAGCAGCACATAAGTAAGGAGCCTGTTAATGCTATTCAAATGAAAGGTATGATTTCCTTTGGTGCAGCCAGACATGGGTTAACATCCGTATCACATGCATACCCCATGTGTGCATAGTTGTGTGGTCAGTATGGAGCGAGTACTAAATGACTATACACCATACACCACACTATTAAATTTAGGATTGATCTTATGTGTATCCATAACTGAAAATTTTCTGGACTTGATTCATTTCTTGGGGGCCGTTTGGAATGCTGTAACTCTCCAATGTCCACTTTAAAAAAAAAACACCTTTTCCTTTACTGTAGCCTTCTGTTTGCCTCCAGTGCCAGCTGGGGCTCAGGCAAAGCTGTGGTCAGTCCGGCTCAAGTGTCTTGCTGCCCCTTTCCAGCCAGTGTGCTGTGTCCCAGCACAAGTCCCAGCGGCTGCTTCATGGTGCCAGCCTACCTTCACCAGCCCTTTGATCAATAGCGGCCTGACTACCTCGTCTGTGCTCACATAGAGCTGCTCCCTGACTGCACTCTCATTAAAAAAACATGACTTCCAAACCCCACTGATCTCTATTGGTTTTTATATTCAATTAATCTTTTCCCTGCACCTTTTATGATCATTTATTTAACTGCCATGATGACAAACATTGTTTATTGGCATCAAATCTAGGACAAATTTACAAATAATGTGCTTGTGTTGCTTTATTTTAAAATAAATCATCATTCCTCGGATGGTTTTCCTGTTCGTCTTGTTCGGATGACAGAATCTCCGTTTTGATTATCTTGGGCAGCATTCCTCTGGGAGATTAGTGGTAGAAGTGAAGGCCGCCAACTTACCTGGAGACTTCAAGGCAAGTCTGAACAAGAACAGAGTCGGTATCACAGCAGACAGCAGGCCGACAACCTCACAGAGATGGGCTGATAGGCGGCTGCAACCCTCCTCCCTGCTGCACACGATGTACGGAGCTATTTGCGGTCAAAATCTCACTGTCACAGACTCATTTCAAAAGAGGAGACGGAGATGGAAAATTCATAGCAGGGCTTGTTCAAAATCTGTGCAAAGGAAAATGTCTGTGCACTAAGATGTTTGGATTGGTGACCCTTAGCAAAACATAGTCTTTGTAAGTGTACTACAGTTATACTTAGGTATACTAAAGTGAGGGAGTATACCTAAAATTAGCTTTTTATATAGAATCTACATAAAGATTTAAAATGTTCCTGCCATAAAATCAACCACCAGAACTTTCTAAGAACTGTGTGTACGATTTCTTGATTGTGATTGGTTAAAATACGTGACAGGCCAAATTAATCCTTTGGCATTAGCCTGTGGCTACTTGACCTTGGAGGTCTTAGGGCCAAACATAGGCCTTACATTTATTTTCTGTTGTTTCAATGGTTTTTTCTCTGAATAATATAAGTGCTGCTATTTTTATGTTCACATTATTTACATTTAGAAGTTTAGAGTAAGTATTTTATCCAAAATAACATGTAAAACTTCATACAAACCAAGATGTAATGTTGAATGTCTAGAAATATAAAATGTGTCAAATCTATTTACTTAAGTAAACCTTGCTAATTACTGCTAGCAAGAGAGCCTAAAAACTGTTCTTAGCTCGATTGTGTTTGAAAAACATTACTTGTGTTTAAATGCATACATTTGTTTAGAAAAAGAAGTTGTTTACCAAGGTAGCCGTTTTTTTAAGAAGCCAAACTAACCCCGGGCTCCCACGGCTAGCGTTACAACCCCTTATGCGACAGTTGGAGTCTTTACGTAACTTTAAAGTGCGAGTGGAACCTCCACGGCATGTGGTCACGTCCAACTTCCGCAATCTTGCCTCCTCGGCACTCCGAATCCGTTTCGTTGGTTTCAAATTTTTACCGGACACCAGATCTGAGCCGCAACACTTTTTGGTGAAGTTGTTGCTACTTACAGACCTTAATCATAATACATGGTGGGTTATGAATGAATGAATGAATGAAATGGTTTATTTCAAGCAATCGGGTGACATAACACATCACATAATGAATCACACGTAGATCACTTGAAAGGGAGTGGAAGAAAGAGAATTTATATAATCCCACCCCGACTCGACCATACCATTTTCTCTACATGAGTTATCAATATCCGGTTCAGGACTTAATATCAAATATTAATAGATTCAGGCCATTAAGGATAATTAATGTCATTGATGTAATCAAATTTCAAAGCATCCACAACAAATCATGTATATGAATCAGTAACAATAATATAATATTCTCATTGAAAAAAGACACTTTGTGCAGATTGTATTCAAAGAATTATGATAATACAAAAAGTAATAATTAAATCATCTTCATTTGCTAATGCAGAAAAAATCTAAATATTCTCATTTAAAAAAAAGGCGATTATCGCATGAATGTAAGTGAGTTCTAAGTTTCGCTAGGTCTACAGCAGATCCTGTGGCTGCAGCAGGACCACAGCCAAAGGGAGTCATCAGCTGTAGCTAGACCGCTCCCACGTCGCACCAGAGCTGTAACACTTGCCATGGGAGCCTGGGGTTATTGTTCCTATACATCTTTTAGGAAAACCTTCTTAATTTACTTGCTAACCAAGCTAAATAGCTAGTTGAGCAACTTATGCATCAAGCCCTAACTATTGTTTTTAAACTCTTTCCTGATTCTGGTATCAAGCCTTAATCTAAATGTTAGATCTAATCCTGCATTGGACACTTCAGAAAATACTTGTGTAAAATGTTCACTCTCAAAAAGCCACTCTGATAAAAATTGAGTTTTTGGTGCTTCCAACATGTTCTTGTAGCATTTTTCCCATGGAGTACACTTATGAAGAAAACTTAAGATTAAAACGTTGTTTCTAAGTATTTCTACAGTCATGGTGAATAAGAAGCAGTCAAAAAATGTAGATTGAAAAAGATTTCAGTTGTTAAGTAGAAAATGCAACTGACAAGCCACAAGCTCCCATTCTGATGCATCTGCTCATAGATGACTAGATCCATGTATGTCTTTGTTTTCCTCATCTGAGCTGGTATCTGGGTCAAAACTCCAATAGTACTCACCATTTGCACCGGTAATGCTAGGTTGGGGTTATAAGGAGGTATAAGCTAGTTGGAGACTCCATGTCTTCATGTTCCTCATCTGATCTGACATCTGGCTCCAAACTGTATTCTTGATATTTCTATAGGTTTTTTTTTTTTTTTTTTTTGGTACGCTAATGTTAGCTTGGGGTTCTAATGGGGTAGCTAGCAGGAGAAAGTGTAAACAAAGAAAAGTTAGTAAATCAAACTCACATCCCACCTCTCAAAGGTTAATTTCTAATGAATTACTACCGCTCTGCAGAAACTTTGTCCTAGAAAATGACACAAGTTTTTATGATTTTGGCTAAAAACTGCATAATTATATTTTTATCACTTTAAAAAATGATCAAATTATGATCGGATTAGATTTTTAAATTGTTATTTATTTCATATAGGAACTTTGAAAAAAGCAAATTCAAGTTAATTAGGTTAACAAATAAATTTTCTTATTTTGTTTTCTTATTTTATTGACTAAAAATGTGCTCTACTGTCAATCAAAAATTCAAAAACACATTTATCCAAATTTTAAAGATAAAGACACAGATTCATGTATGATATATATTTTTTAATAATCTTTTATTAAACTTTTATTATAATTTTTCCATTACTAATATAGTTACCGTGTCATAACAAGAGGATAGGTTATTTAGTGTTAAAGAATACATGCTTTTACTGGTTGAAGAATGTGTGGAAACAAGGACAAAAAACAACAATGTTCTTTCTGGTGAGGGTAGGATGTATGACCCCGGGTTATCTCACGTGCAGATAGGGAAAAAAAATGTTGGCATGTTATCTGGTCATTTTGGTAAACAAAGCTTTAAAAGCAAATTATTTAAAAGCTGAAATGTCACTTTTATCCCTTATTGTTTCATTTTAACATAAAATATTTCAGATTTTATTTTGTCGAGGGGAATTCCGGCTGGTATTGGAGGTGGATCCACCTTGAACCGGAAAGGTAAAGCAACCATGAGCTTGTACGCAGCTTACATTCATAACACAATGTGGCGTGAGCTTTGTGCAGCCAAGGGTGGAACAAAAGTTAGATTCACTTTTACAGACACAACACTCAACAAAACAAAGCATTTAACCAAAAAGGCTTATTTTAAAAAAGAAATTAAATAATTTGATGGTTTTGCTCAGAAGAAAAATGCAGTTTTCCTTTTTTTAGAGAAGCACAATGGTCTTTGAAGCATGACAAAGTGATGACAACACATGAGAGAGGGGCATTCAGCTCAGCAGAGGGAGCTCTTCCTACAGTGAACCATTTGCCCAGACTAAAGATTCTTTTTATATTCAAAGAAAACAACATTTTTGTGTGCGGCTCCCCTGCTGTCCTTGCTTAATTACCAGATTTTTCAAAGATGAAGCTGTCAAAGCTCCCTCCTCCAGGCAAGTTTACAACCAGAGTTCCTCAATTAGAACACTGCATGAGAAGAGCAGCTCCCTCGGATGGACAAATCCGTACAAGAAAAAGAACTAAAGTGTCCTACTTCTTAAAAACAGTTCTAAACAACCGAATGAAGCTGTTTTTTCTATAGTAATCTGTTTGTCCTGGCTTGAAGATAAATAAAGTTTTCTAAAATACAATAGAGAATCATCTTAAAATCGAAATGTTTGAGGCAAAACTTTATTTGAACGATAACAGTTCCTAAAACTGACCTCCTAAACGTCCCAATTCATGTTGCTCCCGTCACTTCCGAACCGCTACCGTTTGAAGGCTGGGTCGTCTAGAGGTGATGAGAGGAGCGAGTTTCCATAGCAACCGTAATGAGCGAATGAGGTGGAGTGCAAGGACCCGGGGCTGCGATCCGCTTTGTACCCCCCTTTGTCCCCATAACAGTGGAAATTAAGGGATGCAGGAACAACAGCACTAACTACACATGACCTAATGAGGGTGCAGGCAGGGCCAGTGGGAGGGAGGGACAGGGGGGGGGCAGGGGAATGTGGGTAAGAGGTGACAAGTAGAGGAAGCCTTATAGTTAGGATAGTTTGGTATTAGCCTTAGGCTTAGCAGAGAGCTGTGTTTTGTCCCCGAAGCTTAAAGGATGATGTTCTGAACTAAAGCCGCATCTCAAATATTTCTAATTCTCCCTTCTCCTCTTTTTTTTCCCTATTCTTTCTCCCCTCTCTCCTCTGACTGAGCTGATGCAAAGTGACAGCAGTTCTCATTAAATACGAAACACCGGTCAAATGCAAAATTGACCCCGTCCAGCACTGGGCTCAACTCCCATCAGCCCATCCGGCATGGAGCAACCGAAGCCCCGAAGGTGTCAGGTATGAGGAGAGAAGAGGGGAGGCTGAGTCATCGGATTTGCTGGATTTAATGTCAAATCAGTTGAGTTTAGTGTCAAAACACCGTTTTTTTCATTGTAGATTGCTTTTCAACCCACTAAATCCCAGCCTCTGCCGAATGTTTTATTCTGTGATTAAATCACTATTTATGGGATAACTTTTTATTAAAGTTTTCTTTGAAAATTCTTAATGTCCTGAACCAAGTTTATAAGCAGTGTTTAAGTGATTTTGTGTAAAATAACAAAGCAAAATTAACCCTTTAACACCTGAGGCGTCACTGGGGACGCCCAAACACAACATTTTTAAAATACTGTAACTTTTCAACCATTAACACAATAATTCCAGCAGATTCTGATGGAGAAAAGCATTAACAATTAAGAAATCACAGTAAATCAAAGAATATAAACACTGGAGCTCCGGTGTTAAACAGCTAAAAGGGGGAAAAAAAAAAGATTTGTGTGCAACAGCAAACCTCGCTCGATAACCTATTTTTATTCTTTTTTTCCAAATTTCTTTTCATTTTACATTAGCTGGATTGAAAGTCAACATCTTCACACTGGGCTTGATAAGATGTTTGCTGTGTTGCTAAGCATTCGACAGACAGCTCCACTTTAGTCATCTGTGCTTATCAAAGGATGTCTATTTTTACTCTAATTTTTAAAAGACAATTAGAAACTTCACCTTAAAACCCCTTTCAAACAACAATGTATTTAATGTTTTGGTCCCTTGGTAGTGACATTATTTACATGCTGAAACAAGTCTAAACAGCTAAAAAAGTATTTGTTTTTTTCCCTCCCGATATCCCTTCAGTTTATGCAGTTTGATCATAAAGGCTATCCCTCCATGAAACAAATGAACAATCATCAGTTTCAACTATTCAACTTTGGAAATGTTTGAAAACTGTTTGGTTCAGATTTGATTCAGATTGATTTGTAAATCACTGGTGGATCAGTAACAGGAGGAAGACACTGAAAAGTGTGTGGATAATGTAGGACAGTACCAAGAAATACCCAATGTTTATTGTAAAGATTGATCCAATTAAGTGGTAAATGGCGTGTACTTGTATGCCGCTTTTCTACCATCCTTGAAGACCCAAAGTGCTTTACAGTTACATTCACACACTAATGGCAGCTGAACACTGGCGCCAACCTTCCACCGGAGGCACTGTGGGGTTTAATGTTTGCCCAAGAACACTTGGACACATGGGCGGGCATCTAACCTCCAATCTTCTAATCAGGGGTCAACCGCCCTAACGCTGCACCATGGCCACTCCACAATAAAAACTTCATTTTAAGGTCCCTAACCTTAAAAAACAAACTATTATGAGATAAGGATGTTGAAAAGAGGGGGGTGGGTGTAAGAAAACAATTCTGATCTTTTTCATAAAGAAAGAGCAACATGAAAGTAATAATTAGCTTTAAAAATAACATTTCGAAACAAGTTTTTGGACAGAGATGCAAATACAGTAACTACCACACACATTTAACAAACAAGCTCCAAAAAACAGGATCAGGACCTAAAGCTACTGCCAAGCCACGTTTGCCCTTAGACTTGTTACCTTTTCCTTTCTATCATCTCTAACTTCTACTGTTCTTTCATCAAGGACAACCAGGATTTCCCCTTGTGATGCCATTGACCTACAGCCATCCTGAGAACTACCATCTAGGACCTCTGCTCATCCCTTACTACTTCACAATAAACTATCTACCCTCTAACTCACCGTTTTCCTGCATTTTTCGGTCCACTACCAGCAGTACTTAACTTATGACATACAGGTGATGCCATCTTACTGTGTTCTTTCACTTCACTCTAGTCATTGGTGAGATGAGGGCACAAGTCTCTTACTGCTGCACACAGAGGGTGTGGAGGTGATATCTACAGTAAGTGCCCCTCGGATGCACTTATGACACCCACACAAACTACACTGATTGTCTAATGACTAGTTTCAAACAATCAGGATGCAAGTACGGAGCACCCAATGGGGGCACAAGTGTTGCCTGCCCAATGTTCCTGTGTCTCACCTACTTCACCCTTACTTATTAAATGTAGGACCTGTCGCGTGCAGCATGCCCATAGAAAAATGTTCAGAAACATTTTCACTCTACAGGCTCACCAAAAGATCTTTTATTCTTGATATTCCGTGCGGGCTAAAGTGCTCTGTATAAGTTTGCCTATTTTTTCCCCTCAGATAGCCCGTATCCACCCATAAAGACAGTTGTGAATAAGTATAACTGATTACACACGTACACAACATGACCCTTCAATTGTTTTGGTTGTTTCTGTGTAGAGTTTGCATGTTTTCTCCAGGGACTCTGGTCCCCGGGCCTTGACTTTGACACATGCGTATATTCTTGAAGAGTTGCCTTGTTCTCTTATTGCTCCACACAAAAGATCCATCTTGAACTGTCTATAAAACCTGCATCACGAGGCACAACATCTTGAAGGGTCAATTTGACCGATGACGCTACAGGCCTCACGTCACAAAACAAGCTACAGAGGAATTAACATATTTGGAGTTGGTTCTTGAATCCATGATTGACTCATTTAAAAAAAAAAAACTACAGATTTGTTTTTCTGCTGTTGGCTCACTTTCACTCTGGTTTGTTGTAAACTCCATCGACATTTACACCAGGGTTCACCTGCAAACAAGCCAAGATGTTTGTTTGCAGGTGAACCAAAGTTTGCTAGCTAGCTCCAGACCAACTTTGAACTGATGCTTTTCTCTTCACCAAAGTGAACTTCCAGAGGGAACAAACTCTGATCTGGACCTAATTTCCATGGTGTGAAGAAGCCCTTAGGATTTGTACTATAAGCAAACATATTTCTTCTAGTTTGTAGATGAAAAAAACAGTATTTAGCTCTCCTTGAATAAACTGTTTGTTACCAGGGTAAAAAGTTAAAATCTCATTGCTCTAATAGTGTTTTGACAGTGATAATTTGTGGGCGTTTGAACCTCCGCACAGACTTATGTTTATGTGTGCAGTGTCAGCCTGTCTTTCCGTCTGTCACCTTATCTGCTCACAAGGCCCAGCTGCAGTGTTATTGCACTTGGCCGCCTCTGACAGCTTAATGGGATGTTTGATTTCAGTGCCTGACTTCCTGCGCTGCAGATGCTCGACTTTTAGCCTTTTGATATTTCTGCCCCCCTCCCTCCCCCACTCGCTGCTCAAAGCTCAAATCAAACACACACATTTGTAATTACGCAAATAAAACTCTGACCTCACATAGTAATTTTATTTACTCAAACGGCGAGGACAGGGCCGCTGCGCATGGCTTTATGGCTGCTGTGACGTGGAGGTCAATGGTTTTCCTGAACGCATGTAAGAAATGAGTTTACCGATCATTCGCCGAGACTATTAGACATCTTGGTTGTCATCACTTGCAGGCCATGAGGATGACCTCCCCGAGAGACTTGATACTCTGGGTTCAGATGGATCACTTACACCTACCGATGGCTATCTAGTGGTCAGCCATGTCTGCTCTCTGTCTGCATGATGATAAGAGATGTCTTCTAATTCTCATGAAGCGATGACTCCAGGTTCATGACTCTTTCATATACGTCCTGTCAATGGGAATATAAGGTAAAAAGATGCCAAAACTACCACTATTCCCATCTTTTAAAATGTTGGAATGGAGCTGGAGAGAATAAGAGCACCAACAATGACTCAAAAATATGGAAAATTCTGCAGAACGTATTTTGCAGATTTATGATGAAGAAAAATGTCATCATTCCATGATTCAGGAATAGATTTTATGAGCAAATATTGAATGAAAGCTTCAGGCACTAGTACGGGTCCACCCCATGACTAAGGTCATTGACAGGATCTTAAAGGGTGTGAAGGTGTGTCTTCCAGTTTCCTTGAGGCTCATACGGCCACCTAGTCAAAGGTGCAACTACTGGCTCCTTAGTGACCATTTACAAATGCTTGGGTGCCCGTGATAAGCAAGTGTCTGTAGTGTGGGTATGGCGGGAAATCGATTCTGCAATTTATTGCAATATTTCATTTGACAATACTTGCATCGAGTGTATCGTGGAAGGTATTGTATCGCCAGACTCTTTCCAATACACACCCCTAGTCCGTAGTACTGTCACAAATAGGCAGACAGCTGGTTCCAGCAACAGGTTTATTAGGAACTAAGCACAGCTAAAAGTCCACAAAGCTAAATTAGAGTCAGACAGTCAGAGGTCAATCACAAGCAAGGCGGCAAGCTTTTACAAACTACAGTCCCTTGTCTTTTCCTGATTCACAACAATTTCAATACAGAAATACTCAAAAACACACTATAATCTTAATTTTCCTTTCATATGTCCTCCATCATAAGAAAAATGCAACAAGAACATGTTGAAAGCATCATTTTCATTGGATTATTCTTTTAAAAAAAACACAATTTTCAAATTTTATCTGATTACACCAAACTCTTGTAATTTTATTTTTAATTGTATTTTTTACTCAAATTATATATATATTTTTTTAAAGTAGTATTTCATGTTGCATTGATGCTCAAATGAAGTAGTTGTCTGGGGTCTACAAAGTTTACAAAAAGTAACCAGCAGCTGTTGGGGAGGTCAAACGACGCATGTTTGCAAGCACACACGACGCAAGTGTCAGGAAGCGTTAGCGCTTGTGTGTTGGTCTGCAGGCGTGCGACAAAACGTGCTGAAGTGATGGGGTCAGACAGAGCGAGGTCCTGCTGCTGCGGCTCTGCGAACACCTTCCCTCTGCCCTCATTAGATGCCTCAACCACTGCTTATGTCAGACAGGGAAAAGAATGGGCCCCTGAGGGACGGCAGCATTGATCCAACATCCTGACTGAAGCTGTGATCTTTGGAAAAAATACGTTTTTGAAAAGAAGGGTGTGTGGAGGATTTGGGGGGGACGGCAGCTGGCGTGACTGTCCGAAGCCGCTTGCTAATTACAACCCAATCTACACTAGCAGATTGTTGTGTCACCGGGTCCCGGGAACAATCTGCTGATTGTTGTGTGAGAGGATTGGTCAGACGAGGGCTCCCCCTCCCCAATTATCCCAGATTTTTGAGAGGAGCCAAAGAAAATGTAATAACAAAATCGGAACGAGAGGAAAACTGTCCAACCGTTCCGTGAAAAAGAACGGAGGTTTTCACTCCGGGTATTTTCAGCGAGCAGTGATCCTTGGCCTAATGAGCTCAGCTACTCTCCCCCCTCCGTCCCACCGCTTCACCTCTCTGCTGAGAGAGGAGGGGGCCCAAACGGGTAGATTATGAATTGAGTTAATGAGGCTGCATGGAAGTGGGGGTGGATGGGGGCAAGAGTGGCCTGAGAATTCACTTTCCGCGCCCCATTTCTCTCTATCCTCTCTTTTTTTCTTCTTTTCAGCTCCAAAGATGGAAAAAAAACTTCCAGCAGGTGTTTTTAAAGGACGCTGATTCTCTCTGATAGTTTGCAGGAAATGTCAAAAATTTCAGACGTGACCACTAAGTGACAAGCCTGACAGCTCATTTTCAGGAACATGTAAAATCTTGAATTTGTTCATTTTTCATGTCTACTTTTGGGCAAAAATGACCCATCAGATGCTCCAAAATATATATTCCTGCATTGATCCACCTCCAATGATCAGTCTCTGAGTGGAGAGGTGAGTCTTTGGGCACGCTGAACTCTGTAGCCGAGCCGGTGGCGGGAGTCAGATGAAAGCGGGACGCCGCTGAAGGCGGAGAGAGAGGGAGGCGAGGTGTGTTTTCCAGCCTCGATTTGGACCCATTTTAGCTGCAGTCGCATGACTTTATTGTTTGCATTTATTGATTCTCTTTTTAATCTAATAACGGAGACTTTGTGGCTGAAGAGTGGAGCCAGATCACTTATCTGTACAATTTATCAAGCATCCTCAAGGGCCGCTTTTTTTTTTTTTTTTTTACTATCGGAGCACATGAGGAAGACAGAAAGGTCAGAGCGACAGACAAAAACCCTCTTTCTGCTTCTGTCCCCTTAAAGCAGGCTGCAGTTCTCCATCTGAGGAAATGGCAGACTGCTGATCTTCAGCTCCGTATCAAACCAAGGCCGTTTCCCACACTGAGCGCCGTCTCTTTCCCACAGACGGCCTTGATGTGCTTGATATTAGCCGAGCTCCCCGTCAGCACTCACTGACAACTCTCCATTCATTCTCCTTCATCCTCAAACAGCAAAAAGCACTGAAACAAGAGAGCTTTTTGTGTCTGACTTCCACAAACAAAGCATGCTAATAAAAGAGCTTGGTTACAGTGCGTTTTATTTGCCGCAGCCTTGTTTGCAGAGTCACGGCAATTTCGGATTCCCCCGCATTGCATAAACAGACGCATTGTCTGAGCGTGCTGATGGAGACGTTTGAAGTTCGAATGCACCTCAGCAGCAGCACTGTGGCTTATTGTTCTGGGAGACGGGCAGACAGGAAGGACAGGACAGAAGCGGCCCGCTGACATTTCTCTGGCGACGCGGCGTGACCTTTCGGCTCAGAGTCCCGGGCTGAAGAGTTGCGCGCCGCGGGGCCAAATCCGATGGCAGATAGGAGTGTTTATGGAAGACGTTGGGAGCAGACAGTGATGATACACTCCATTTTGTTTTCTTGTTTAAGGCATGGGAATCCTGAAACCGCTGGAGGTCAAGCAGACTGTAAAACAACCAGTGACTAATGAGATTACAAGTTAATGAAAAGTCTCAAAGTTTTCCCATAAAGCAAAGTACCAATCATGGTATTTGGATGGCTGTTGTTTTGTTCCTTAATCGTCTTGTGTAGATCGTCAAATCCATTTTTGTTTCTTCTTCTTACTTTTTTTAACATGTTTCCATCTTTCATCTCCACTTTCTAGATAAAAGTGCAGGATTTTAAGCAAGGATGCAAAGTTCCTCCTTTAGCTCTTCTGAAGGAATACCAAGATACAAGGAGTATGACCTCTCCAGGGTCTATTATAGAGCCTCCTTCGATTCTCTTATAACTTACCAGAGGAAAATATTGGTGCATTTTCTCCAGATGTCCGAAACCGCTCCTTCCTGATGTTGAGAAGTGGAAGATCTGAGATTTCTAACCTATCTCTATTGCAACATTCACAACTTCAGCCAATTTCAATGAAAAGTCTATGTAAATGCCCATAAACTCGCGTTTTGGACTTCCTGGTTAAAAATGGTTGCATTCATGCATTGCTACACATTTTTTAAGTTTGTTCTTGGGCTGTAGTTTGAGTTGGACTGAGTCAACGTTTCTATGGAAACCATGCTCGCTAATCGCCAATGAATTTCCCCCCAGGGGATTAATAAAGTATATTGATTAATCAGGGGCGAGCTTGTTGGAAAGGCCACGTCCCTACCACTTAGCTACACATAATCTGAGGCATTTTGTACATTGGTTGTGAGATGACATAATTATATTGAGGATGTGTATTAGCCAGTTTATAACTTGAATAACTTTCAGTACAGAAAGAATAATTATATATATATATATATAATATATTAAATATATAATAACTTAATAACTGTTCTCAATGGAAGTCTTTGGAATTTTGGCTTCCTAGAATCAGCAGGTACTTCTTATTTTGAATGTGAAGGGGAGGAGTCACCCTGTCCAGTTCTCAAATAGAGTCAAAGGTGTCGTTTATAACTGTAAAGTCTTTACTATACAGCAGTTCCCACAACCCAAACACAAGCTCATGCATTGTTGAGCAAAAGTTTCACTCAGCAAATTTGACAGGAAATTCCCAACAAAGATCAATTTACTTTGTTTTACATATTAACCACTAAATCTCTCTCTGGAGTTCCAGCTGGAGAGGAAAGGAAAGGACTCTGGTGCCAAAACCGACAAGTGAGCTAAACGATGGCTTTAGGATTTTTCCCCGGATACCTCCACTGTGGCACAAAATGAAAGAGATAAGTCATGCGCTTCAGATACTTCCTCTTTCTGACCATCGTCATCAGAATCAGGCTTCCACCCTTTCAGTAATTTATTACAGCTCCTGCTGGTTTATTTACACGGAGTTCCTTTACACCAATCAGCCACTAACATTTATTTCTGTCTTAGTTTCCTTTGATTAAAAACCATTTTTCACTACAGTCAGGCTGAAACTGAGCAAAGAACGTCTAAAAATAAACTATTTTAAATGTGACGTTGGGCCAGAAATCCAGAAAAAGGGGGTTTTGTGCGGCCTAATTGTGCCCCGTCGATCATGACAGCGGTGCAGAGTGACGGGAGGACACAGCCCGGATCTGGCAGCTCTAACCCCGATGCTGCAAACGCCCCACAGCTGTCAGCACCTTATTGTTCTACCAATAATTCATAATTACTCCTTAGAAGCTAAGAGGCTCCACATGGTTCTAAAAAAGTAACATTAAATAGTTGACGTAAAACACCCGTTTTTTTAATCTAATGTAAAAGAGTTCCTGGTGCTCTTTTAATTATGATTTTGCCATTTTTTAGAAAAAAACTGGAAACTTGTGTTGTTTTCTAGGACATAATTTCAGCAGAGCAGCATGAATTTATTAGAAATTTGCCTCTAAGTAGTGGGCGGGACCCTTGGGACAGAGCAACCCCCCAACCCCCCACCCCCGTTGCTGAGAGCTCTCTGTTTACATTATTTGAATACAAAAAATATTAATAAAAACAATTTCTTGATTTATTTACTCTATATATATTTATACGAAAAGTGATTCTGAAGTGATTTTTTATCCATCTCCTCAAAGTAAAAATGGAAGGAAATTTACAAATCGCATATATTTTTGTCATTTTTGGTAGGTTGTCGTTCTTACATTAATATTATCTGTATTTTAGATCAGAAAATAAAAGTTGTTGTTCTTTCATTTCATGTTTCTCAAAGACAGCCGTTATAAAATCTCCTAAATCATCAAAGTTCACGATGTGACAAACGGCTTGCTGCCAGTACTTCTGCTCTCGTCATTTTCAGACTCCATATCCGCCGGCCTGTTCTTTTCCAAACCCAAGGTTTAAACATTACAGGGAGCGTAGTGTTGTTCCCATGTGACGACTGACTTCATGATCATTTTTCATTCCTGAGCGGCTGGAAGGAGCTTTACAGCTGCAGCTCCATCACTTCATCATGTTTTATGGCTCCTGTGACCCCCGCTGCTGAGGGGAGATGGCAGAACATGGCGGGCCGGGGGGCCCTGAACGACTGATTACAGGGCAGCCCGCCCACTCTGTTTACATGGGAGCTGCGTCTCAAGATAATACACAAATCTCTTAACGGCTGCAGTGGATCGTATACACTGAAAAAAAAAGAGGAATGAAAGAAATACCGACCGTGAAACAGAGACACATTGTGTTCCAGGTTCTGCTAGCAAAGCAGCCCTGAAGTAACTTTGAACTTTGAAACTGAAGATAGTTTGACTAAATATATTTAAAAAATTAATGCATAAAAAACTAAAAACATGATTTTTTGCTATAGACCTGTAAATGCTGAACGGCTCACTTCTGACATCATCCATGAGAACCTGAACGTGGTAACTTGGACGGATTTGAAAACACGAGCATAAAAGGTCCTGTGTGACAAGTAAAGAAGAAAGTAAAGAAAAGGTTTTGTTGCTTCCATTTAGGAAAGTTTCCACCCTGAGACTGGAAGGTCATAAGTTCAAATCTGCAGTCGAGTCAGACTAAAGACTCTGAAAATGGGACCTGGTGCCTCCATGTTTGATTGTAGGCATTAAGGGGTCAGATTGGGTCAAATGCGGAGAAGACGTTTCAGGTGGCTGACAACTAATAGGATTTTAATGAAAAGTAAGTAAGTGTATGACTTATCAGAGCAATTAAACTCTAAGGAATAGTTTTTGTTTTTATGCAACAAATGAGTAAAAACTGGTTTGTAAATAAAGATTCTGTCTTTCATTTCGCATCAGCTATTTTCATTTACCAACATCAGCTAGAACTTAAAAAGTTGTTTTGCCAAAATTTCAACTTCTGTTCTTATAATTCTCAAAACTCCTGATGTGTTTCTTTTTTTAACTATTATTTTTTATTTCTGGATTTCTTTTCTTTCCTTTTTTATAGAAACCAGCAAAGGTAGGTGATGTGGGACATCGCTGACATGACGATGAAACTTGTACATCGTTTTAACCGAAAAATATTTAGCATGAAGTGATACTGGAGGAGGTTTTCCGGGCATGTCCCTCTGGGCAGAGCCTCGGGGGAAGACCCAAGACACGCTGCAGAGACCATGTCTCTCACCTAGTCTGGGAACGCCACGGGGTCCCCCCAGAAGAGCTGGAGGAAGTGGCCAGGGGGAGGGAAGTCTGGGTATACCTTTGCTTAGACTGCTGCCCCCGCGACCCAGTCCTGGATGAGTGGAAGAAGATGGACGGATAAACGGATAGATGGATGGATGGATGCATGGATTTAGGATGCATGGATGGACAGACAGACGAATGGATGAATGGACGGACAGATGGATGAATAGATGCATGGATGAATGGACGGATGGATGAATGGACGGATGGATGAATGGACAAATAGATGGATGGGCGGACTGGCCAATGGACGGATGGATGGATGGACGGACTGGTGGATAGATTAATAGACTGACGGATGGATGGACGAATAGATGGATTGACAGATGAACGGATGGATGGAAGGACGGGCGTATGGATGGACAGATGGATGGATGGAAGGATGGATGGACAAATAGATCGATGGACGGATGGATGGACACCTGGATGGACAGAAAGATGGATGGATGGATAAATGGATGATTGGATGGATCAATGGACAGACGGATGGGTGAACAAATGGACGGACGGATATGATTTATACTAATCATAAGAGTTTTACTAATATGCTGACATTGAATATAAATTTGAAAAAACATCACAAATCAAACATCATTATCTAATCAGCTTCCTACTATCCTATCTTTTCCAGGTTCTTATTGTGCTTAATTGTTTAACATTTCAATTAAATTTCTGGAAATTGCCTTTGTTTTCCCTTTCATTTTGAATTTAATTAATTTTTCTTGGAATTGTGTTTCGATTTCTAAAATGGATTGTTTTTTTATAATTTGTTTACCTTTTTTACTTTAACCTTTAATATGTTTTGTGTGAATTTATTTGTTGGTGCAATTTGGACTAAAGGGCCACCGTAGAAATCCTCTCAAATTCAGTGAATTCAGAAGTAACCCATTTCTCTGAAGGAAAAAGAAAACTACATTTCATTTTTCAAATGTCTTTTGGTCAGAATGAATTCTTTCGTCGGGCTTTATATCATAAATCAGTAATCCCCCAAAGTACAGACACTTCGCTAATATCCACTAATATCCGCACACAATGTCAGAAAACAGTGGCACCCTGAACAAGTAAGTGGTATTTTATGATTTTGTGGCCTGCCTTCATTACTTTTGCTCGTCGCTGTGCCAGCAACAATACAAGAGGCCTCCAACGTATACACTCGCTTCCAGGAGGCCCGCTGAACTCACGACAGCTTTTCTGGAGAACTGGTTTATGAAGACGACAGGCCTTCTTCATATTTGTAAGACCAAAGTCGGCTGATGCCAGCATCTCTCCAAGGCCGGGTGGAGTCACCAAGAAGAAACTGGCCGGGAACAGGCAACATTTCTGACCTGATATGTAAGTCGGAGAACTGCGAGTCCAGAGCTGATGTCATTAATCCTGGAAGGGCTCGCTTTGCCATGACCCAATGAGTTTGTTTAAGTTCAGTCGACTTAAGTAAACCAAGTATGACTCAATGTTGTTTTTGTGAATGCATCTAAGCTCATCCCTTTGGATCTTTGAAGTGCCACCAGAGTCCTCTCAGCTGAAATTATACTCCTGCAACGACCTGAGCCTATAAACCCAGTATTTGAGCTCCCACAGTTGGACCGAAGAGCTTTTTTATGATCTGTTTATGTTACTCAAAGCGGCCGCCATTTTCCACCCTCCTTCCGCTGTGGCCCCGCCCCTCTTTCAGCCATGTCAAGGAACCCTCAGAGCCAGCAGCGTGGGAATGAGCGGCCTCGGCTGACGGCTTTATCGTCCTCCTGACTCTACACACAAACACGTATTCATGGGAGCGCCCACCCCTCCCGAGGTCGCCTCCCCCCTCACTGTCCACACCTGCAGCAATAACTTTGTCACGTCATAAAAGGAAACTGTTGCTAAAATTGACACCATCTCCACGTATCTGAGAAACACCTCAGTGGAGGTTTTATCCCCGTCGATGGGCATGACCCCTCAAGGTCGGGGTCCACCCCACATTCGTGTGCTTGCATCATGGAAAGCGCTTTCATCTCGGAGGTGCCGCTCCTCTGAGCTCACAGACGACGGCCTGCGCTTGATGTGAGTCGCTCTCAATCGAGATTGAGGGAAAACAGCAGCGACCACAGGCATTCGGCGCAGGAACGCCGGTCCCAGCGCCGCCTGAGCTTTTCCATTCATTTGTTTTATGCCCCCCCTCCCCATTTGACTCTGTTCTCACAAAACTCAGGGGTGGCCGAGGGGTTAAAGAACCGTTTGCTTGCTGCCACAAGAGACTTTCCATCATCGGAGGGTTCCCCATCCTAAATGAAAAAGCCTTTTTTTCGTTTTACCGTGCAACAGTCTTTCAGCAAAGTTCTCCAAACCTGGAATTAATATACAATGTTCACTTCTATAATCATGCAGTTTATACCGCCACTCCAAACACATCCTTCTTTTTTTTTTTTTACACCTAAACTTCCCCCTTACAAGCTGAAACAGTAGGGAGTCCAAACTCAGCCACCGCAGAGGAAATCTGGTTCCTATTTTGGGATGTAAAAGATCGAAAATGAAAAAGAAAAAGAACAGAGAGACAAAGGCAACAGGCTTCTGCCCGTACCCACCGAGACACTAACCGTTTCCATGTGTCTCTGTGTGTTTGCCGAGCCCCCCCACCCTGCCTTCCCAGTTGTTTTCTTCGGCTGTATCCCACAGCTTCTTCCTCTCGCTAGACAGACTGTAAATAGTGTGCCTGTTAGTGGGAGGAACTCAACAAGGTGCAATAACTCCAAGCAGCCAACCACAGCCCCGGCCCTCCCGCTCCGACGCCGTCGGCCTCCTCTGATTGGCCGCGACGGCCCCCACAGATGTTCCCGCTTTAATGATTTTTGTGGCCATTAAGTTAATAGTTGTTTATGGCATTGAAATACAGGAATGTAAGAGGAAGTGGAGGAAGGGGAGGAGGCTGATGGATAAGGCAAATAAGGGACTTCTGAGGGGGGTAAATGGTAGTAGTAGTCGGGGTCTGGAAGACTTTAGGCAAACTGCGGTGGAGACTGTGGGCTGACATTGTGGGGGGAAGGAGCCAAGGGGCTTCGCACATGCTCTGTCATGTACAGATGCAAACACACACTTACAAGCTGTCGCACAATCACTTTGTGGCTTATTAAAGGGAGATAAATACATCTTTTAGCATTCCATTTATGGAAATCTTGAACAGTTAAAAAAAAACTAAATCTGGATTCACTCTCCCTTTTTGTGCAAAATAAATTTTTATCTATACCTGACTCAAGGCCGCCATGTGTAAGGGTGTTGTTTTTTGATAAATAAATTTGCGATCTATGTGTCGGTCCCAGATACTTTTCAGTTTTTGTTTACTTTTTTCTTTGGTCTAAACATAGTTATTTAGTTGATTGTACCTTCTCCACTCTCTGCTTAACCCATAATAAAAATTGTAGCAAAATTGCAGGTATTTAAAGAAAAAAAATGCTGTAATTACAACATTTTTTCTTGACATTAAGAAGGAAATATGTCACTGAAAGCTAGATAGATTTGAGCGCTTTACAGGAAAACTTTATTACTGTGCCATTGTACCTAATGTCCCTATAAAATTATTTGTCGCTACAAATAAATGAGAAACAAAGCTTCATGCTTTCAAGTCCCCCTCATATAATCTTTTGATCTGTTGTAAAAAGTATTCTCTGTGATCTTTTAATTATGACTATGCTGTTTTTACCCCAAAATAATAATAATAATAAAAAAACGTCTCAGAGTTATAATTGTGGGGCTGCTGGAATGAAGCAACCCCACCCCTCTTCCTCTCACTTTTAAACTCTCTGTTTACATGCTTTCCCGAAAGTTTCCAGCCCTTCGCAATCCCAACCTCACCTTACTGGAGAAATAACACTGGTGAGCAATATTGGAGCTGTCCAACCGTTCCGTTTTGAGCAAGAAACCACCTCAGACGAGTAAAACAATTGGATGGATCTATTTGTCTACAAGTGGATGTATCAGAATGGAGCAGAGCAGGGAGCCCATTGTATTTCCTACATCACTACTAAAAACTCTTTTTCTAATGGTATTTTTTATTGTCTGCTCCTGATTCACAACAATTTGATACTCATAAATGCATTTTATTTGAATTTTCTTTGTAAATGTCCACCATCATCAGAAAAATGCCACAAGGACATGTTAGAAACACCATAGTGGGTCTTTAACAACAGTTTTAGTGTTTACACTCCTTCGACTACTATAACTCTAAAGGTTTACATTGTGTAATTCTGAAGCAGATAAAAGCAGCTTTGTGCTGATATGCAACAGGTTACTCTATTGAAGAGCTTATGCAATCAATGAAAACCAGCTGATTTTGTCACAGAAATAAGCTGCTTAGCACAAAGCTGCTGTTCTCTACCACAGAATCTGTAAGAATTGCCTTAAACGGTGCTTCAAAGAGTGTATTTTATTTAGCTATTGCATATAATATTGTTCATATTGATAATATTATTGTAATATTGTTAAAGGATTGCACAGATTTTTAAAATTTCTGCTCTTTTCTTGTTGTAGTCAAGGCTGAGGTAGCATCCTAAAGCACAATTTTCCAAAGAGGGTTATGCCGGGTTCGCACTGGACGCGGAAGCCCTGCAATGCGGTATGTGCGCGGTATCCGCTTCACCAGACATGTATTTTTTCCCGAAGGTCTACAGGCGCTTCTGCTGAGCTCTGGTTATTTACAGCTCCTACAATTAATTTGACATCATCCATCTTGACTTGTTGCCAACTGCTCTCTGTGTCTCTTTGATTATGGTTTTAGATGTCCAACCACCCCCCGCTCAACAGTCGGCCCACTACACAGATCTGTGTGTGTCTCAGTGCTTGTCTATATCTATGTTTGTTTTTTGTGTGTTGTTTAAGTGTTTATTTTAATCTCTACAATCTGCTCAGATACAAATACATGATCGCATTTGTAAAAAGTGGTACTTTATTGTGAAAAATTGGTTATATTTTGAAAAATGATTGGATTTTCTCGTGTGTCTTAAGGCGTAACAAGATTGACGCAGATCGTTCACGCGGAAGACTGCGGTGCTTCACGTCTAGTTTAAACCACACCATATATTAACAAGAGCGGCAAATGGAAGCGGCCTCCATTCCGCGGCGCTTTGCGGTGCTTCCGCATGCGGTGTGAATTCAGAGTGAGGCTATACCTCAGCTTCTTCATACCCTATAATATTATTTGAGAGTGAAAAAGCATAAATTAACCATAATGTGAATATATATATATATATATATATATATATATATATATATATATATATATATATATATATATATTACTTTTCTTTTCAAAGCTGTAACAATGACTTACTTTCATAAAAGCTGTAGACATTTTTTAGCACTCTATATATGGCAGTAAATGTGGTTTAAAGAATGCCCTTGCAAAGAGACACAGACCACCAAAAGTACAATTAATATACACTCAACATGTATAAACTCAGATATTCACACGTCACTACACAAGTTTTTAAGTCTGTTTCCTGCTCTATGTACAACATGTGTTACCATTGAATGATTGAAGTTAAACCAGTTGAACTTTGACCAATCATGGACTCAGATTTATTTGGTACTGATGTATGGGTAGCATACCCATACACATCTCAGAAGTGCCAACCATTTAAATTTTGATCACAAAGAAGAAATAAATAATTAAAGTTTGTGCCTGGACGAAACTTGACGACACCAAGTTTTTTATACAGTATATCGGATAGAGCTGTGAAAATAAAAGCCTGGAGTAAGTTTGCACCACTACCAAAACTTTTTTTATTAGCACCAATATTCTTCCAGCTGTAGGAACACCCCTTAGAATTGGGTAGCAACGGTCCAGTGTGTATGTAGTATAAGAGTCTGAGAAGCACCATAATTTAGGGAAAATATTTGTATACCAGATATAATGATTAGAGTGAGAAAAATACTCAAAATAAAGAACTAATTCTTTATTATGAATAAACATTTTGGTTTTTCTCCTTTGGTCTTGAATGATCTTTTTATTCGCCATGTATCAAACTTAAGTAACAACGCAGTAATGGGAAAATTCCATATGAATGAACACAATCATCTAACTCATCATATCAAGTCTTTTGTACGGCTGTAAAAAGCCCCTAAACGAGAACTGCAGTAATTATCTGCGACAGAGGGAGATTAATGGCTGCTGGAACACTGGAAAGAAAACAGAGGCTCTCTGGAAGCCCCTCCGTCTGCGTGTTTGTGTGCGTATGCTTTCATATTAGCCCTGGACCATTGCACACATGTAGCACATTACACATTCATTTCCCCCATGGTATTTGAACTTTCCCTCAGACTTCTGTTTCCACCCTGCTTCCTCTCCTTGGGTGTTTTTTGCGTGTCCCACCACACAGATCCATTCGTCTTCCTCAAATCAGGTGTCACTGCAGTAGCGCCCAACGGTAAACAAATAACGTTCCACCTCGACAGTTGAACTCTGGTATCTAGACGCGGGCTCCAGTGAGGGTGTGGCCTCGGCAGCGACACAATGAATCCCAGGTGGAGGCGGTTGAGGCAGCGGAGGCTAAAACTGCGGCTATCGCTAAGAGCACTAACTAAAACCTTCTGGTAGGACCATATAAAATGGTGGCCCTTATTAAGAGGGGAAAAATGAGGGATGGGTTTCTCCAGGGGGTTCAGTGGAGCATGACGTGGGGGTTTGGCTGTACGGTTGGGGAGCAGGACGGATAATATTTACTTCCACTGTTTGCATCTATGAATCTGGGCTCTCTTTGAGTTTGACAGGAAGTCTTCCATCACCTATGTGAGTGATCTGCAGACACATGCACTTCTTGCACATGAAAATGATATTAGATTAGATGCAGAATCTCCCAATCAAATTGGGAGAGACTTCAATAAAATATTTCAGCATGATTGCTCAGCCTTGTTGCCTTTCATGACCCAAATCAAATCAAAATGATCAAACACTGATGCTAATACTTCGGGAAACTTTAAATTCCAAACTGAATTTAGTTAAACTTGTTAACTTTTGGAGTAAATATCTTACTAACTTACTCTGGCTAGAATCAGAAGCTGCACACATAAAGCCAATTAAACAGTTTGAACCATAACGAGAAGCAAGTTCAAACTGAGAAAGCTAATGCAGCCATGCTGTCAGTACAAGCAAGCTTGTGTCTCTATGGGCTGCATCATATTGGGATGTTGGAGGCAAGATTGTGACAAAGTAGACAAATCAATTGAATGTGTACCTGACACCTGTCCATCCAACTGTTTAGCATAATCCCTTGGAAACGTTGGAGCCTATCCTTTCCCCTTTTGGGCAAAGAAAGCACCCACATTATGACTTTGATTAAAAAAATAACCTATGAAGAATGTTTTTGGACTTGGAGGAAACTGGAGTCCCCAGAGAAAAACTCATGGATGCATGGGGAGAACAAGCAAACTCTACACTGAACCAACACATTCTCACTCCCAGGTCGTCACATATTGGCGTTTGGTTCAGGACCCCTTTGCATCACTTTTTTGGGCGTCCCCAACTCATCGTTTTTTGATGTACTGGCTGTTCATATTAAATCACGGATCCCCAACCTCTGGGCCGTGAACCAGAATTGGTCCAGTGCCGCGACACGTAGTTTATTGGTACCCGAACCCAGTACTCTAACCCTGACCCGACACTGGGCCAGATGTGGTACCGAACGCGATACCGAATGCAAACCAGTACCAGGTTACGGTTAGGGTGCTGGGTTTGGGTACTGGTAGTGTGGCAAGGAGCAGTGCACATCTGGTACTGAATCCTGTACTGCGTCTCAAAGGTTGCGGACCCTTGATGTTACAAACAGCCAGCACGTCAAAAAATGGCAAATTGGGGACACCCAAAATGTCAAAAAATTACGCCGAAGGGTCCTCTACCAAACATCAGTATGTGGCGACTCTGTTATGAGAATGAGTTGACTGAACAGATCTAGCAAAGACTTAAACCAGGTTCTTTTCATTGTGAAGAGAGAGCGCTAACCACTACACCACTGTGTAGCCCTACCACAAATCACAAATATTGCCTAAACTCATCATGATATTTACCTTTATTCTATGTTCCATCTCCAACCTGAGCATGTCTCATCCTATAGTCTCCAGTCAGTCACCATATATTTCTAAACATCATCAAACACTTCCGAAGTATGGAATGCTGAAATATAGAACCATAAACGTGAGTCTGAGACCTTCAGAGTCATTATCTTACTTCAAGCATCATTATTTTTGTCACAAGTAATACTTAGTTAAATGTGTTTGAAAGCTGCCTTAGAATTCCAGTTGAAAATAACATTCAGAAATAATCTGCAGATTTTTGCTTTATGGCCAAAGACAAACATGAGCCAGCAGCTACAAGATACACAAACAAGCAGATGAAGAAATTATTTCGCTAGAGCTGATAAACATTAAAAAATACAAGATTTACAATGGATGGATGGGTGGCATGTAGTCCAGATTTCTGCCAGAATGACATTGTGGATTGTCCCTTCTTTAGATATTTATTAATTATTTCCAACAACTGAGTTTTATTTAATTAAACTATAATAATAATAATTTTCTGAAATCTTTTCTCCAAACTCCCTGAATCTTACATTTTAGCACATAAAATAGGTCTGTGAGCATCAAAGTATTACAGTACCTACTGTAGATTAAATATAACACTTCACTCATACTAGTCTCACCTTCTAAACAGCTGAGCCCTACACAGGGTTCCTATTCCCCTCCTTTTAAACCGTTTCTGTCTACAAACCAGCTCCGTCTATCAACAGGAAATTAAGCCCAGATTCCCTGTAATGTGAAACAGCAGCGGCCTCCATCACAGCTAGGCTCACTCCGGAGGTTTAGAAACATGCCCAGACGCCTGGGACGAGGGTGAGGATGAAGTCATCAGCAGTTTGTACACTCTGAGCCACACACAGGCGGCATTCCCAGCACTGGCGACTGTGGAGACAGCAGTGTTGTGGCTTCACTGCAGATACAGCTGGGAATGCAGGCTGGAATAGCTGTCAAGTCAGAAAGTCAGATGGAGGAATGCCGCTCTGACGAGGAGGCATGAAGAGGAAGCGGCAAATATGCGTGTGCAGTAAAAACACATGTCAACCGTCTTTATCATTCCTAATTGCAGGTAGGCGTGTTGGGTTTGTGTGCAGAGGAACGGGATAAGGAGACAGATATCTAATCAGGAGAGAATGTTTCAACTTGTGTGTGGACAGCAAGAGGGAGCGTCTGATAAGACCTGGCTAATGACCTTCGTGCTGCAGGTGGAGCACTTGTGTTTGCTGCACCTGGAGCTGTAAAGCCCCGCTGATAGCATGAGCTGCTGCTCACATGAACTCCGTTTTAGGTGATAATGTGGAAATCAAAAATCAGCGCTCGGGACAGAGCCCAGAGTCGGAGGCGCTGTCAGGGAAGAGGTGGCAGAGAGGTGGGAGATATTTTTATTTTTAAAAGGGGTAATTGTTTCAAAAACACTTATTTAGAGTTTTTTTTTTATTAATTATCTGGCATATCTGTTTAAGCAAGTCAATGTCAAGTTTCAGCAGATATTAATTACAATCTAAGTTCAAAACAGCTGATAGGAAAACTGATGACCGAGCATTCTAGTAGTATTTAAACGCATCACTCACAAACGAATCTCTGTGACGTGAAGAGTCTCATCCCAGATTAGTGTGTAACTAAAGTTTTGTGTCTGCGTAACAAGCGATTTGTGTGTAATTTTTAAAGATTTGCATGTGTAATTACACTGAAAAAACAAACTTTTTGCATTAGTAATATGTACTTAATTATTCCCCATAATATTTACATAATAATACAAATATTATGTAAATACATAAATTTTTCTAGTAAAGAAGTTACGTTAACTTATTTTTTATAAGTAATCAAAAACTTTGATTGTTTATTAGTAAGATCTACTTTTCAAATTGTTGTAATCACTTTGGGATAAGTCATTAATATTATGTACATTTTATTAGAGAAATTTATGTTTGCTCTATTTACTTAAGATTTGATAATAACCTTACTTGTGGACATAAGTACATTTTACTAGATTGTTGTTGGTAGTTTTTATATTCATAAATGCAGTAAAATTTAATCAATAATTGTTAGTGCAAATTGTTACGAGGATTAAGTTATTAGTTACGTTATTTTTACGTTATTTTTTTCAGTGTAGTTTCAAGCTATTATAATATTAATTTGTCCATGTGTAAATTGTATTTTAGTAAATATCATAATTTTGCACATAATGTATTATGAGTTACAAATCAAGAATTAAGCACCCACAAATTAAGAAATACACACGCACAAATTAAGAATTACACACGCACAAATCAAGAATAGGCAAGCATAAATCCTAAATTACGCTCAAATCAAGAATTACGCATGCATAAATCGGGGTGATACTTATTTTTCTCCATACAGCCGGAACTTGAACCAGTACTTTTCTACTGTGAGACAAGACCACTAACCACTTCCCCAAAAGTTGTTTTCTGCATTATATTTGAATAAGATATAAATTTTTTGTATTACTTTAAAAATCTGTCATATTTGATTTTCTTTTTCTTGCTGTGATAAACCGTGGCCATCACAAAACATTCTGTGTCCAAGATGTCTGCAAATGTTAGCACCTAAACCTGCAGAAAATTTGGCATGAATAAAATTCTCTCTTCAACTTTTAGGCCCAACTTAAAAAAACAAATGTAGAAATGATTAGTGCATTTTCTGTATATTGTCTTATAGAATTACCATACTTTGATGCTTGATGAAAGACAATGGAAATAGCATTCCACTCATAATAAACAAACTCCTCTGGGTTTTTAGCCATAAAAGGTTTAGAGGTTCTGGAAACATACTACTGGATGTCTTTAAAGCAGCCAAAAATAAATCCATACATGAAGAGACTGGCAGTACTTGGTCAGGCCAGGGATAAATGTGAAGCAGGCCGAGCTTACGAGCCACCGCTTTACAGCTCTGAGCACTTCAAACAAATGAGAGGAGAAACAACAGATGCTGCTGATTTACTAAGATAACAAGGAAACTGCTAATGGTGTGCACTTTATTTGTTTTGTCTAATTACAAGGGGGCAAAGTCCTTGCAATTGGCGGACCTGACAATCCTGACAATGCTAAGAAGTCTGGCAGCTCGGGGCTCTCGGAGCTGGAAATGAGCAGATGTACCTCCAACTGGCCCAGCACTGGATTGGTTCATTGTCTGATGTGCCACAGCTTCAGGTCACAGTGGTCGCTTCAGTCCCATAACGCTTTCAGTACACTGCTATTGTCTTTGGACAATACGCACAAAGAGCCTCAGCAAGGTTACTGGGGCAAATGCTGGAGGAAACACCGTGGGGAGGCCTAAAAAATTAATTGAGAAAATTTTGGGGACAAAAAGACACCAAGGCAGGATAGTTTCAATAGGAGCAAAAAAGCTTCTGTAAAAGATAAATACGTTATTCATCACAGAAGGGTGATTTTTCTTTTGTGATTAAACTAATTGTCATATACTTAGATAGCATTTTACTACCTTCTTAGAAAACTCGTTACTGTCCTATTCACTCATGTATACACACATTCACACAATGAGCATCCTGCTTAAGGCAGCAATCAAACCTGTGATCTACCGATCAGTGGTCAACCGCTCTACCTCTACACCACAGCTTATATTGTTACATATTTACAAGTTTCACTTTAAAGCGTAACCAAACAGGGTGGTTGGCTGACTCCATTCTCAGCACAGATCTGAAAAATGCCTAGAAGGGAGCGGGGTTAGTGGAGGCGGACTGAGCACCAGAGGCAATTTGGAGAGTGGTACCAAGCAAAGTGAACAGAACTTTCTGTGGAGGACGAGAATTTTTCGCCTCCACTTTCTTCTGAGGCCGGCACTCATGGTCCAGAACCTTATTGTTTCAACCCACTGGCTCAAGACACTGCCTCAGCAATGCCCAGCAGCGGGGCGGCCGGCTCAGCTGAGGGTTTCCAGGTCCGAAGGGAACCAGTGTCTGAGAGTGGTAAAATGGCGCTAGCATCATAGCTAATGAAGGCTAACGTATTAAGCAAGGAATCCAGAGTGAATGTTCATTGCAAACCCATCACCAGGATGGAGTTTCGTGGATTCAATGCCAACTGTGCTCAACCTCTGTTCCCTAACTTCAAAGACATCTGGAAAATTGTGCAAGCCAGTAGATTTTTGACAACTGCAGGGAATACACCTTTGACCCATGCTAAAGCTAACACAATAGCAACTAACCATTGCAGTTTCAAAGATGGGCGGGGCTTTTATACTGGAGCCGCAGAGCATGATGAGGTGAAACTTCTGGAATTTACACTAGTTGACCGATCACAAAATTCATCTGTCATACCTCGTTTCAACCTATAGGAGGAAGCACACAGACCGTTTTTGACTATATTTTCAGGAATTAAACAAGTTTATTTTAATTTGTAAAAAATTTAGCAATGACCAACAGACAGCACTTTTAAAGCCCCATTTATAGAAAACAGCCACAAAAAAAAGTGGATTTAGTGTTTGGTTACCCTTTAAGTGTCTATGGTCATTGGAATACAAGATACAATACAATGCATGCCTACAAAGTTCTCCAAAAAGTTCATAGACAAAGATTTCCCACCCCCATCAAGTTAATACTTTCCACCTATTTTTTTTAATTAAAATTCTTCCAAACTTTTTTTTTAAATATAACAACTACTTTAGATACACATAATACTTGTATACCAAACTTGGACTATTCTTTATGAAAATATCCCAAGCTACAAATAACGCCTTAAAGATCACCAAAATGTTTCAACTTTCCAGACTTTTATTTCTTTTCTTTTTTTTTTTTTTTTTGCATTTCAATTGTGGGAAAGACTCCACTCTTGTAGGGAAACCCTAAAAATGTTTTGGAAAAGTAATATTTGCAACTTGACACACAGCGTTGGAAAAAAATGTATTTAACACTAGAATTCCTGAGCCTGCGCAAATTTGCGCAGAGAAGAGTTCCCCCCCCCTCCAGTCCGAGAGCCCATTGTTGTGTCATGGTGGGTCACTGATGAGCCATTAACTTGCCCATGTATATGTTAATGCAGCAT